>NW_005871048.1:63818891-63870011 GCF_000147115.1 Myotis lucifugus | reverse complement strand
CGCCCAGCCCTGGCCGCTCAGCCAGTGCGCCAGCATGTGGAAGCAAGAGAGCTGAGGCAGGGTGGGATGCCTGGCTTCCGCCCCGCCCTGTCACTCCTGGCAGGTGAGCAGAGCGCACTGGTGTCTCGCCCCACCCAGGCCGCTCTGAGCCTGTGGGCAGTGCGCGGAGAGCCTCTGGGCAGGGGAGGTGGGCCGGCAGAGGGCAGCCTGTACTACCCACATGGCGGTGGTGGCAGCCGTGAGTGTGTCAAGCGGAGCCTGCGGGCCGAGCTGAAGTAGCGCCTGCAGGCCATCAGTGCCAAGGAGTGGCTGCGCAAGTCCCGCCTCCTGGCCCAGAAGGTGCGGGATCGCAGGGACAGCCACCATGGCTGGCCAGATTGATGTCCTCCTGGCCACACCACGGGGGTTTGTGGATCTGTGAAGCCACAGGCCTCCGGTGCGCACATCCTCTCCTCCCCCCATTGCGTGTGAACATCCCCCAGCTTGCTGTCACCCTCATGTGCCTGCAACAGTCGCAGACCAAGGCACACACAAGTTCCCCCCGCCCCTCAGCCGCACTTCCATCAACGCCAGCATGCCTAAGTCCCCCACAGGATGTGCACACATCCCCTTCGACACGCTCACGTCCTTTGGAGAGTGTCTGGGTGTTCTGGGTGCTGAGGGTGGGTGCCTGTGAGATAACAATGAGAGGGCGGGGTGGTGACGCCCTGTTCCTGCGGAGGCCAGTGCAGCGAGGAGATCACCTCTGTGGGGCTAATGCAGGTGCTGAGGCAGGAGCAGGTGCAGACAGACACACCTGGTGGGTGCGGGCGGCCCTCGCTGAGGTGCCTTCGGTCAGCATTCAAGATCAAGAACCCAGAGGCTGAGAGGAATTCTGTCCTCTCAGAGAAACAGTGGGATAGTCGGGGCGACTGCAGAGGAGGAATGTGCACTTTGGATGCCAGCACCCATGAGCGAAGGCTGCCCTGACTGAGCCTCGCTTGCTTGGGGCCTTGCACACTGCTGCCGGGCAGCAGGTGACAGGACATGCTTTTCCAAATTAATGAGAGAACACATTGATTCTCCCGCTGCCCATGAAGGTGGAAAATGAATTGGGGAGACATGCGGGGAGTGAGCGAGGTTCCCTGTCTGGGGGTTCCAAATCCACTGTTGGTTCCTTTCACCGCTGACTAGAGATATACAGGGTGTCTCCCCAAAATGTTTACACACTTTGAATGCCTACTAATTCCAATGGTTTTAAGCATGAGAAGAAAGAAACAACAATGGTGCTGTCATCTGTTAAAAGTGTGGGCACAAACCGGCAGTCGGACATTCCCCGAGGAGTCCCGGATTGGAGAGGGTGCAGGCCAGATTGAGGGGTCCCTTCCCCCCCCCACCCCAGTGCACAAATTTCGTGCACTGGGCTACTAGTATTGTATAAAAATTTCCCAGAATCTGAAATATTCTAATTTCTTTTATTCTTTCAGTCTACATTAGGAATTTTACATATTTCTTAGGCATAAAAAATGATTAGGACATAGCCCTTGGAAGCCCTACTTACCAGACCATCATTGTGAAATCTAAAATGTCCAACATATATATATAGTATTTTTCATTGTTATTTGATTCAATTGTTCTTTGTACACAGCTTTACAAAATTGAAGCAAATGTATTTGTGGAATGATGTATCTACTTCAAATATTATTTTTATTATTTCATATAAAATAAGTTGCAGCATCTATACAGGGTTTGAGATCTAAACTATTTGCAATAAATATATACTGTATGTTTTATTTTTTCACACCTATTTTGAATATTCAAAGCAAAAATATAAACAGGAAAATTTTAATTATTTCTCAACAGCAGATTTATGTATTTGACTGCCAATGGGCTGGTTTGGATATATTTTGAATTATTAATTACCATTTATAAGAGAGAAACTATAAGTTATATAGATAGATGATAGATAGATATTATATTATTAGAAAATGTTTATATACTAGTATATATCCTATATAATAAAAGGCTAATATGCAAATTGTCCCCTCAACCAGGAGTTTGACCAGGAGTTCGACCAGGGGTGGGGCCGGCTAGCCAAACGCCCGTGGCCCCTCCCCGAAGCCGTCCGTGTCCCCTCCCCCCAGCTGGCCCTGCCCCTGATGATCCCCCCCAACCCCAATCAGGGGCAGGTCCAGCCAGCCAACCTCCTGCATCTCCTCCCCCCGGCTGGCCCGGCCCGATTGGACCCTACCTGTGGACGAATTCATGCACCAGCCCTCTAGTATATATAAATATATATATAATCCTTACATTCTGCTTAAATATGTGTACTAGTTTGGTAGGGCTGCTTTACCAAAGTAACATACACTTGGTGGCTTGAAGCAATAGAAACAATAGAAATTGGAGGCTAGATGTCTAAAATCAAGTGTCAGGCGGGCCATGTTTCATCTGAGGGTTCCAGGGGAAGAGCCTTTCTCATCTCTCCAGCTTTTGGTGTTTCCTACATCCTTTGGCATTCCCTGGCTTTAGCTGCATCACTTTCCTAAAATGCTTATCTTCTCCCTGAATACTTTTATATCATTTTCTTTCTGTGCCTGTTTTTTGTTGTTGTTGTTTTGCCCCATTTTTTCCTTTTTATAAGGACACCATTCATATTGAATTAAGGTCTATACTAATAGCCTCTTTATAACTTGATTACCTTTGTAAAGACCAGTGGTTCTCAACCTTGGCTGCACATTAGAATCACCTGGGAATCTTTTTAAAATCCTGATTTCTGGGACTCAT
Organism: Myotis lucifugus; assembly: GCF_000147115.1. Classification (NCBI taxonomy): domain Eukaryota; kingdom Metazoa; phylum Chordata; class Mammalia; order Chiroptera; family Vespertilionidae; genus Myotis; species Myotis lucifugus. The sequence goes on along the minus strand of NW_005871048.1, from coordinate 63,867,248 downwards.
CCTCTGGAAATTCTGTTTCTTTGTTATGGGGTGGGGCCACAACATTAGTAACAAAGAAACAGAATTTCCGGAGGATGAGGCCCAGAAATCAGGATTTTAGAAAGATTCCCAGGTGTTTCTAATGTGCAGCCAAGGTTGAGAACCACTGGTAAAGACGCTGTTTCCAAATAACTACATCCTGAGGTACTGGGGCTTTGGATTTCAACATATCTTTGTGGGGTGACATATTTCAACCCGTAACAGTGTGTTTATTTTAAAAAGTTACCTTTGAGCTGCTGTACAGTGTACTTCCTTGTATAAATGAAGTTCGTAACCAAGATCAATATGTTTCATCTTCTAACCAAATTTAATGTTTAAAGAAATTTTCAGATGTGCTAAAATCTTGAAAACATTCACATTTCTTTTAAAATAGGTTATGGTTTTATTTTTGTTAGTTTCCTCTTTGAAATATGAACTTAACACAAAACTTGTTTTCAGATTAGATTTTTGATGATTGGTTCAGCAGAATAAATTCTGCATACTTTGTAGGAAAGGAACATATTTATGCTTAAATTTTCATCACAAATGGAAGAGAGTTGATTCCTTAGGGGGACTTTGACATTATGTTAATGTGTCCCAACCATAGCATTGTGAGAATAGGATGCTTAAAGGACAACATCTGTTGTCTGGAGGTCTTATTCCCAAGGGAGGAGTCATGCCAGCAGGGGACGATATCCATTAAAGTGGAAGGTCTTTTCTCCAAAATGGCCATCCTCACAAAAACCTATAACCTCACTGTCATCATGAGAAGACCTCAGACAAATACATACTGAGAAACATTCCACAAAATACCTGACCAGAAATCTTCAAAGCCATTAAGTCACTCCTCAAAGTCAATAAAACCAGGAAAATGAGGAACTGTCACAGCCAAGAGGAAGCTGAGGAGACATGCAACTAATGCAATGTAGTACACTGCATGGGGACCTGGAAGGAAAAGGGACGTGAGGGAAAAACCAGGGACCTTTGAGTCAATTTGTTAATAACAACGCATCAGTAGTGGAGTATTAGTTGTGACAAATGTACCGTGCTAATGTAAGCGGCTATCAATAGGGGAAACTGTGTGGTATACAGGAACTCTATACTATCTATTCAACTTTTTCACAAATGTAAAGGGGTTCTAAGATAAAAAGTTCATTTTAATAAAAAATGGAAGATGACACTGACACCTGGCAACATTCGGCTTCTCATGCTGATGAAAGGGTTACTAAATTGAACACAGAAATAAATCCAATCTTATCAAAGAAAAATATGGTTGCTACTACACAATGAGAGTAAGGAGGCATACGTTGGGAATGTAAGATTTCCTCTGCGACACCTCAGAGTTCTCCCATGACTTGGATGACAATCAGTGGAAAATTATCCTATATAGTAAAAGCCTAATATGCAAATCAACCAAATGGCGGAACAACTGGTTGGTGGGAGGTGAGGCTGGCAAGTGGGCGGTGCCAGGCCAGAAAAGGCGGGTGGGCAGAGGGAGGGGACAGTAAGAGGGGGGGTGGTGGCGACTCATGGTGGCAGAGTGGCGATCAAGGGTGGGGTCGGCTGCTCACTGGCCAGTGCCATCCCCCCATTGGCCCGCGGGTCACCTCCCACAGAGTGAGGCCAGACTTCGGCTTAGCCCCCCTCCCTAAGCTGTCAATTGGACATCCCTGAGGGCTCCTGGTCTGTGAGAGGGTGCAGGCCCAGCTGAGGGACTCCCTCGAGTGCACAAATTTTCGTGCACTGGGCCTCTAGTAGTTATATAAAAGAGCCAGGGCTGGATTGCTAATGGCTCAAAACCTTTATATATGATGATAATATGGCTCACCCCACCAAAGAACCACAACCAGCCAAGATGCTTGCAGACGGTGAAGAAATAAGGTATGGACAATGAAAGGACAAAGTAGTAGAAGCTATATCCATGTGACCATTGTGGAAATGAAGATTGTAATAGTTATGCTATTGTTCCTTATTCTGATATGAATATATTAGTACAGGGTTAACACATTTTTCCTCCTTCTCCTATACATCTGCCATCTCACATAGAAGTGTGAATAGTCAGTCATCTTATATCTTAGTATTTGGGCTACATCATATTAAAGGTGTATAACTCATCTAAAAGTGGAGTGAACCTCACATACAGGTCGACAGTGTAGCAGTGTATTCCCTTTGGGGAGCAGTGAGACCATTTTCCTGTATGAGAAAAAGCAGAACCACTGCAGGTGAAAGCATGATTTTATTTACTTGAAAATTGTGTGCTTAAAAGGAGTGTGCACAGATGCCAAGACAAGAGGTTGACTGGTAGCATTGAACTGTGCCAACTGAGCTTTGTTTCCCAGAACTATCTTTATTGTATGTACTGGATTAGAGAAAGCTGTGCGGGATTTGAAGGCAAAACTGGAGCAGCAGTCCTTACGGTGTGAAGATTACTGTGAGACACAGAGGGGCTGTTACTCACACACATCCTCTGATCTACTGGCTCATTAGTCCAACCAGGTGCTCTGCCTTCAGGTTCTCCACAGCCGGAGCCAGGCACCTGTGTGTAGGCCGCCAGCTTTTTCTGCAGATCAAGGTTGGAGGCACTGCCAGACTGACACGGGTTCTCTTTTGTTCTTGAGGGTTTGGTGTGTCCTCAGGGGTTTGAGTTTGTCTTTGCTGTTCCCTGCTGCACATCCAGCTGTTTTCTTGGCCCCAGGCTCACCACCACAGTGTGTAAGGATTAATCATCACAATCAATGCCCTATTGCATGTCACTGACAGTTCTGTTTCTCTGATCACACTCTAAGTAATATAAACACACACACACACACACACACAGTAAAGCTATGAGGGGGCAGAAATTCAGGCTGTGTCTAAGAATAGAGTCGATGGATGGACTAGAATGGGAAGCCAGGGAACAAGCATGAGGGACACTAATCAGAAAGGTAATCTGGAGAAGGAGGCTGATACTCCCTCATCTGCATCCCAGCACTGCTTGGAGAAGCTGAGGTTAGCAGGTGTATTGGCTTAAGAAGTAAAGCAGCTACCACTGGTTGCAGAGTCAAGGAGGTGACTCAGGAAGATAGTACCACCTTGAGGAGATGGAGAGCACCAAGGAACAGAGATGAAGATGCCAACTCACCCCAATAGGCAGTAGTGCCTTCCCCAGTCTACTCAAACACAGGAAAGAAGATTCTGGGATCAATAGCATTTGTACTCAAAGACAAAGGAACATATTATCAAACTAAAAGTAAAAAAAGCAAACCTCACTAATAACTTGAAGAAAAGCTGGAACCTGAAACAGCCATAAGCTTTTAGCAACAGAATGATTAATTAACCCAGGACTGCTCAGGAACAATCCCAAAGCATTTAGAGATTGAAAATAAATGTGTGTAGAGACATTGGTCATGATCTAATTTCTCCCAAAATATCATTTTTATAAAATAGAAAAAAATTGTCAAAACTTAAAACATTACTGTCAACAAATTAAGAATGAAAAAAATATAATACACAGGATGAAAAGCAGAGTGAAAAGGCTTAGCTTAGCAAAGAGAATATGAATTGGATTCATAATGAAATTTTCACTAGATATGCTGAATGTGGGATGACAAAGAAACATCATAAATATTGAAGAAAATTAATTTGAAACTAGATTCCTCCGCCCCACCATTTTATAATTTGTGGCAAAAAACAAATGATAACATTTTTTTGATATTCAGAGGTTCACAAATTCTTAGTAACTAGAGGAGCTCTTTGAAAGAATGGTTTAAAAATAGTTTTAAGGAAATTTTCATCTGAAAGAAATACTAGTACTGAAGGAGTAATACTAATAGTAATACAATTATACTTAAGTATATGTCTAACTAATCATTGTCATATTTTTAAAAAATCTAAGATAGAAATCCAGGTAATCTCAAAATGGGAAGTGGTAGGGGAGAAAAGTGAAAATATGCTAAAATTATTTTCTTATTTAGAGGTAAGATACAGATACCAGGAATAAGCCTCCTCCAACTTTTATTTGCATTTTAATTCCAGACTATGCTTAAGATATATATTTAAATGTGAGATGAAGAGAAACAAAGAACATTTGTTCCAATAATCAAAAACATAATAAGGAAAAAGTAAACTAGAAAGCACAACTAGAGAACATGAACTAAGATAATGGAAATACAATCAGGCAAATCAATATAATGATAAGAATGAATTGGAAATAATCTCCGTGGTTCAAACAACCAAGCAAACAACCTGTGCAATAGTCTATTTACAGGCATAGCATTTAAAGGAGAAACATTAGAAAGTTTGAAAATACTGGAAGAGAACTAACTCTGGGTTAAAGCAGTATAGGGTAGATTGGGCCCTGATCATGGAAAAGACATTTCACCTGTGGGGTTTGCCCTTGGATGGGGGCATTCTGGTCTCAGAGAAATCAGCTGTGCCTGCCCCGTGGAGGAGGTCCTGCTGCTGTAACTTCCTTTCCATCCAAGTGGCCAGGAATCTGCCATGGAGTGGAGGTAGGCTGAATGTCCTTGGGGAGGGCTGTGTAGACAAGGTGGCCCTTGCTTAGGGGATTGAGATGACACTCTGCATGATTTGGTGGCTGGCACCCTCAAAACAATAGCAAGATTGGGTGGTTGGTCAGACTATGAGCCTCTCTCACTGAGGATGCCTCTCTAGAAATTTGCTTCAGCAAGTGTTCCTAAACTTGGCCAGCATCCTGAATGCAAGGGCATGTAAGAGTAAAGAATTAAGAGATTCCACTTGTAAACAGAAGTCATTAGTGAAGTAGATCTTGAAAGGGAGAAATTAAAATGCAAAAAAAGTTGGAGGAGGCTTGTTCCTGGTGGAAATAGGGGATGAGGTTAACTACATGCCCCCATGCACTCACACACACCTACACCTGTGATAAACTGAAAATATGCTCACCACAGCCTCCCACAGAGCAGAGAGCACCAGAAACAAACATGACTACATTTATGAAATTGGAAAAGACAATTGAGGGATGAGGGATTTCCTCTTAAGGCACATTCTAATAGTGTCTCCTTTAGAATCACAGACTTCAGATATAGACTGCAGGGTGGGAATCCTGGCTCTAAGATTGACTGGATTTTAATATTTGTATGCAAAATTCTCATAAGGATGCTATCTAATTCATGGGGTCATTGTGAGGATTAGATCAGTCAACCTAAGTAATTTGCCTAGCCTTACGTTTGGCTCAGTTAATGTCCAATAAGTGTTATAATAATTAGTCTTTTTCCCTATTTGACTATTTGCCAGAATAAGAAAGAACAAAGAAACACACATATAACCAAAATATGGCATAATTTTAATAGGAACTTCTGTTCAACAAATGATAGGTATGTATATGTAAAAGGGCTGGTAGGGAGACAAGTAGATCTATATATAGATATTCATACCAGGTATAGATGGCATATGTTGTCTCATGAGAAGTTTTTCACCAGAACACATTTATTTATAATTCCATTTCTTATTAGACAAGAAAATGTATAGATTCGTTTTTGTATATGCTCTATTATGCCAGTCTGAATAATAATAACTAATAATAATAAGCTTTCAAAACAAACTACATCTCAAAAATTCTAGATTTATTATGAAAAAAATGGACTCTTATAAAGTCTAGCTTAGAAAGCAATGCCTTAAATAGTTTGCTTATAAAGGTTCTATGGAGTCAGATTTAATTTTCTTACTTGAAGTAAATATAATATGCCAATTTTTCTATCAGAGATAATTTTTCTACCAGATGCATTTCCTGGGATGACAAATACCAAATGCTTCTCTCTTCCTCTCTCTCTCTCTCCTTCCTTTTACCTCTCTTCCTCTTCTTTCTTTAAAAATATATAGAGCCGAAACCGGTTTGGCTCAGTGGATAGAGCGTCGGCCTGTGGACTGAAAGGTCCCAGGTTCGATTCCGGTCTCTCATCGATGTTTCTAACTCTCTATCTCTCTCTCTTCCTCTCTGTAAAAAATCAATAAAATATATTTTAAAAAAATATATAGAATTTTAAAAGAATATTTTATATTTTTTTCTAGTAAAAAAGGGGTGAAGCGAGTGTCTTCTGATATTCTGAAATGGATAGCAAATCCTTCTTCTGTTTTTAAACTTTACTTGAAGTTTAAACACAGAGAAATGAGAATTACCACAAAGCGAACTCACCTGTAACCAAGAGCAGGTCATAACATTGAACCTTTTTGCACTGGGAGGAGCCTCTTGTGTCTCCCCCAGTCATTAACCCTTCACTCCTTCGAAAGAAAACAGCTATCATTAATTCTTCACATAAATATCACTAATTCCTACCTGTTTATGACTTGAAGTAAATTAAAACATAAAACTGGAATTGTTTTGTGTCTCGCTTCTTTGCCACAGATTTTGAGATTTTTAAAATTGTTTCATATAGCTATTGTTTGCTCTTCAAATCCTTACTAGTAGGCAATTCATTACCACGCTGATTAACCTTTTAATTGTTCCCAGCGTTTGGCTGTTAAGAATAATTAAGGTCTGGACATTCTGGTAAGAGTCAGATGTACTCATGCATGCATTTCTGTTGAAAATACTAGTATACTGAAGAGTGGAATTGCTGAGTCACAACGTGTTTATGTTCAATTTTAGGATACATGTATGAACTGCCCCTCAGTCATCCAACGTGTTTGTACCAGTGGTCCTGGCATCGCACATGTAGAATCGTTTTCTCCTTCTACAGCCTGGACAGCTCAAGGTATAGGAAACAACTTTTTACCTTTCACCATATCAGAGGGTATATAATGATAACTCCTGTAGAATTTATTGATAGCATTTGGGTTAAATCATTATCGGACATTGAGTTGATAATTTTTTGGTTCACTTCCCTGTTCAAGTTCCTTGCATTTATTTCTATTGGGTTGTCTGTGTTTTAAGAAATTATCCAGCAGTGTTTTGATTATTCTGGTCATAAGTCATTTTTCAGTGAGTGTCCTGTAAATATATTGTGGCTTGCCTTTTCAATCTGTTTAAAATATTTTTTTTTGATGAAGAGAGAATTTCCTATTAGAGGTAGATTAATTTGTCAATATTTTTCTCTGTATTGTTAATGTTCCTTGTGTTAAATCATTTATTTACCAAGCTCACAACTTATTCCCCTATAATACTTAAAATTATGTACAAACACATAGTTCTTTTCCAATTCTTTTATCGGGATTTTGTATCAAGTGTTTGCTAGAAAAAAGAGCTATTTGTAATTTCTGTTTTCCTATTTCTTGAAGAGATGTCTAAGATTGACATGATTAATTTCTGAAATGAATAGTTGAATTCATTAACAAAATCAACTGGACCATGAATTTGTTTGTGGGAAGGTATTATATACTCTATAAATTATTAGTTTTTCAAATTTTATTAATTTAATGTCCATAGGATCTGCAGTGAAGTCTCCCTTAATTCCTGAAATTGATTTGTACTTTTATATATTTCTCGCAATTGATCTTGCCAAAAAATTATGAAGTTTATTTGTCTTTTTAAAAAACCAGTATTTCTTAGGTTGAGCTCCTTAAATTTATTTTCTTCTGTTACTTTTATTAGTATCATCTTCCTTTTTATTTCATGTGGATGCAATGTGTTATTTTCAATCACAGAAGGATGTGTAGCTAATATTTTAGCTTGTTTGCTTATTCAGTGAATGCATTTAAGACTGTAAAATGTTCTTTAAGTATGGCTTTGCATCCTACAAGTGTTAATAATTATATTTCACTTATCATTTAGTAAAGCATGTTACCAGTTTTCATTGTGATTTCTTCCTGGAACAATGAATTATTTTGACCTCTATATTTCTTAATTTATAATCTATAAATTTTCCCAATTATTGAATTGTTATATATATAATTTAGCTATATATCACTAGCTAAATTGGTGGTGGTATGTATGAGAACATTGTTAATATGATTTTAATCTTTTAAACTTGGTGACATTTAATTGAATATATGATCAAATTTTGAACTTTTCTATTTACTTATTTCTTATTGCACTGACTAGAAATTCCAGTACATGAGTTTAAATTTCTCCTTTTGTGAAGATCAATTGACTATATGTGCATGGGCCTTTTTCTAAGCATTATATTTTGTTTCATTGACCTATTTATCTGTTATTTTCGCCAGTATCATTCTGTCTTGATACAGATTTATAGGATATCTTGAATTTGGATAGTGTGAGTCCCCTGCATTTGTTTGCTTCTTTAGTATTATGTTGGTATTCTGGATCTTTTGCCTCTTTATATAAATTTAGGATCAGTTTATTGATATCTACAGAACAACTTGTAGGGATGTCAGTTAGGAAACACTGAAACAATAGATCAAGTTGCATGGATCAGCATCTTAACAACATTGTTTTCCTATCAATGAACATAGAATATATTTCTATTTACTTAGATCTTCTTTGATTTCTATTATGAGAGTTTTGGAGTTTTCCTCATACAGATGCTGTATGTATTTTATTACATTTGCACATAAATATTTAGGGGGGTGCTAATACAAATGATAATGTGTTTTTAGTTTCAAATTCCAAAAGTTCATTTCTGACATTTAAAAAAGCGACTGACTTATATATCAACCTTGCATACTATAACTAGTATACTAGTGTATTGCAGCTGTTAAACTAGGCTTGCCCATCAGAAATAAATTCCACTAGGTCGTGGTATTTAATTCTTTTTAAACATGCCTAGATTCAATTTGCTAATATTTTGTTGAGAATTTTTGCATCTATGTTCGTGAGAAAAGTTGGACTGGAAAATTAGCAAGAAACAGTATTTCCCCAAAAATATTTTAAGAAGCATTGCCTACCTTATAGAACTACTAAAATTATTGTTAGAATGTATTAAAACCTGTTAATGCAATAGTTTACTATATTTTACAAGCTAGCTATTCAATAAGTATTCATTGTGACTCATATTCTCATATTGTATGTAGTAACAGCCTTGAGTGTCCCATTTCTGAAAATAGAGAAAAACTAGCTACCCACTATTCAAGTAAGAATTCCCAAAGTGTATTAGAGGCAGGTTTATATAATCTCTAAATTTTCTTCCAATTCAATTGCTTTATGTACCAAAAGATCAGGTCTAGGCAGTTGTGTCATTGCTTTTTCTTTCATTTATTCTCAAATGACAAAATTTGCCTTTCTATTACTGAGATTCCTATACATGGTAACTGCATATTTAAGCTTCAATAATAGCACACAATTATGTTTTTTTGTTTTGTTTTCCAGTAAGGACATTCATGGTTTGACAACATTTCAATTAGTTCTCCATATAGTGATCCAATTGTTTTCACTTTTCTAATGAGAAAAGCCACAGGTGAAATTGTTAGGTGATCTTGATTTGTACATAGATGGCTGGGAGCAAGAATAGGCATGGGTCAGGGAACCAATCACTTCACTCTTTCCTCTTCCTAACTCTCAAACTATGGAAATTTCTGACCTCTAATAAGAAAATGTACATTTAACCAGTGTTTGTTGGGAATAATTTTAAATAGGTTTCACCTTTGGATTATTGTTTTCCAGAGGCTTATGTCTTCCAATTACATTCTTCTAATTTATTCTGAATTACTATTGTTGCTTCACGCTTCAATGTTTTTGGTTTTTTTTCTTACTGTTTTAAAAATGAATCCAACTCTTGCCCCCTGTACCAGGAACAATAATGAAATACATAATCAGTGTAATGCTTTATATTGTCCCAAAGGGACTTTTATCCTGATTAAAAATTAAAGGTAACAATAATAGTTTTAATGTTTTCTTTGAGTAAAAATATTTTTTTATATTGGATCTCAGTCATAATGATTAAGTGTGGCTAGTGTCTGTTATAAATGAACTGCTTTAGAATAATTGAAATAGCAGTGAGGTTTAGAAGACTAAGTTTAAGCTATGTGTTCTGAAGAAGGTCAAATTTTACATGTAACAAAGTTTTTTGATGTGGACTTAAACTGTATATCTGTGAATTAACCAGAAGTATTTATGGGCATCCTGTGTGTGCACAGCACAGTGGAAGGCATGCTGAAGGGCATAAGTTATAAAAGGCATCATCTAGCCCTAACTGGTCTGGCTTAGTGGATAGAGCATTGGCCTGCGGATTGAAGGGTCCTGGGTTTGATTCTGGTCAAGGGCACATGCCCAGGTTGCAGGCTCTCATAATTTTGGCTTTATAAGTCAAGTGCAGTAAAGTGGCCAAATCTCCTGAACTATGGTGTTGGCACTCTCTCTAAAAAGAGCTGTTATCTGCTCTAAAATAACAAATTGTATTTCAATTTCATAACTTGATATCCTCTTAATTTTGCATGACCTTAGTTATTTTCTGGATTTCGCCTAACTCTAAATTTCTATGATAAAATATAATGCCACATAGCTATGTCTAAATGTTCAAACTAGATGAAATAGTCAATATACCTTTATGTGTGTTGTATCATATTAATTTAATTATTAAGGAATTCAGTGATGCACCTTTACCTTGGGTCCAATTCATGAGTTCTGCACAAGATACAATGTTGTTGAAGGAAGTGTAGCAACTGTGGACATGATTGTGTGTCACCTTGTTGAATATTAAACAGCTGCATTGATGTTGCCAATGTTTCGAATGGCTGCAAATCACATGCTTTTCTAAAACTGCAGACCTATGTTCCCATTTTGCAACTCTGATAAACAAGCCAGGAATTTAAAATGAGTATCACTAAGTTATGAGTCCAGGTTGTAAATATTCCAATACTCAGGCTAATGAAAGTGAATAAGTTCATGGGAAAGGCATCACCTTTTGTCTTTGGAAATCATTGGATGTAGATTTGCCTACTGCCGAGCTTTCTGGTAATGTTTAACATATTTTACATTTCCTCTCTTTAGTCACTTGATGAAGCCAAGAAAGTCTCTAAGTAGAGTCCTGAGAGGCTAAAACAATCCAAATTTGGATGCAACTTTTACTACAGATATGGAAAGGGGGAAATGCACAGATGAATAATTAGAGAAGTGAGAATTTACTATATCTGCATATTAATATAATGCTTGACAGGCCAGAGATTTATCTAGTTTTGAAAAAGAATCAAGAATTATTTTTGAATTCTCATCTACTCCTCAGCTTTGTATCTTCTTTGATTTTTCTCTCCAAAATAATTTAATAATTTTAATATTTAATCTAAAGTTTTGAAAATGACCACATTGGAAATCCAGTCACTTGTGGGCAGGGTATTAGAATGAATCTTTTATTTCTCCAAAGCGCAGTTTATGCAATTTGCACTAGTAGAAATGTAGTTGCTCTGAAAACTATCATTTGTATTGTGTTGATATTTTAGAAGTACGGCTTTTTAAAAGTAGTCTTTTTAGCTCTAAGAGCATTATTTATCAGGGCATGACTCCAATTCAATTAACAGAATTGTGGGTTTTGCTTGTGTAGGAGCCATAATAATATTACTTTTAACATTCACAGCCTTAGTATTACTTTGTAATATTTTGGCTTATAACGAAGTTAGAGGGAAATAATCAAGGGCCTGATGACCTTGCTTCAGCTCTTATTTCCACTATTTAGTACCTGAATGACCTTTGGGAAGCCCATGGCTTTCTCCAAGAGAATGTTGACCTGCTTATCAAATGAGATTAAAATGGCTTTTAACTATCTTTTTATCTACAAAACTAGGTCATAGTATGTGATAATGCATGCACAACTCTGCTCAAACCTCTTGGCCATATTACAAACTTAAGACAATTCCAATTCCAATGACTACATATGAAGTTTACAAGACACGTGAAAAAAGAATTATGATCTAAGCCATAGTAGTTGCTCTAAAATGTGCCTTTTAGAACTTATTGGTCACATAAGAGAATCTTGATAATTTCGGTAGGTCAAACAATTGTCTGTAGCATTGTGTAACCCTGGAAGCCATATCTATTCCTCAGGATGATAAACATGGAGAATTACTCATGGGACCTTTTCATGTGATAAGCCTGCCAGAAACTCACATGATTTATACTTTTGTTTATTGGACTGGAATCAATCGGTTACCCAGTTTAAACAGCAAATGAGGCTGAGAAGTTTAGTCTAGCTCTATGTACAGGAAGGATAGACAGTTTTGTTTGATGAGACATCAGTGAGAGTCATAGTCTGGTAACAAATACCATTTCATCCTTCTTTCTACTCATAGGGGCTATACCTCATTCCTATATCCAACCACAGATCAAAGGTTTTGAAGGATGCAAGTCCTTTTCATTGGCCCCAGATATGGAACTTCCAAGTCTAGTTACCTATAAACTAAAGATTTAAACTATGAGCCCTCCCCCACCTTTATTCTTATAAACCCAACACAGACTATTAAAGCAGGGACAGTGTAATTGAACTAAATTTTTTTATTTCTTGTAGTTCCTGGCCTGTTGGGGTCCAGCCCCTGCAGGTCCAGGGGTTCCCCAAGGTGTGGACGGAGTCGGCGAAGAATGTTTTACACGGAGACAGCGTTCAGAACTCTCTAGCTCTCTTTAGTCTCTGTGGATCTTCCTGTGCCTGGCTGAGGCCACAGAGAAAGATCCTGAGGCAAGCTGAGCCTTTATTTTTATAGTCAGAGGTAAACAAGGTAGTGGTTACCAAAGTTACACTGTTCTTGTGAGTTTCACTTGTTTTTGTTCTTGTTCTTGCTGCACTTCCCTCAGCCCATTAGCTTCCCAGGTAAGATCTAGGGAGTGTCATAAGGTCAAGCCTAATTATGCTTAAGAGGACTGTGCCCTCTAAGCTGGGGCTTGTTTGTGACTTTGCCAACAGGTCAGTCCGAGGTTTAACCCTTTAGCGGCTCCCCACACTGGCCCAATAGTTTTTCTCTCCACATACAGGCAGCTATCATGAGGTTATTAAAAATAATGGCATTAAGTGAAAGAGCATGTTCATATATATGTCACAGCCTGAATATTAATAAGACTGTGTCACGCAAAGCTGCTTGTAACTTATTTCATTCTTTTGCAGTATAGAGGCAATCCGTTTTTCCAACACTTCAAAGCCCTAAATTACTATCCTGTTTACTTTCATTTCTTCATATAAATAGACTCGTTCTCTTCCGAGTTTATCTTTTCTTGTAACCCTTGCTAAAAGCAGAGAGTAAAAGCCAGAACGCATTATTACCCCAAAACTCTGCAGCATTTTCACCTCCGTTTAAGCTCCGTGGCCTGCCTTTTGCAGGTGCTTATTTTGCTAAATATTTTTGTGCTGCTGCATAACATCATTTCTACCCACCAATATCTTTTAAATTATTCCCCAGGTGTAATTGGGAAAGGCCTCTTAAGCAGGCACCAGGAGATTTGCCAGAAATTTCAACATGAACATTTCCCTGTAAAACAGGCTGTACCTAAATTGTCTGCACACCTGACTTATTCCCGTGTCAGTGCTTACTGGAAGCATACAGAGGAGGTCACAGCTTAATGAAAGGTGACTTGTCCTTCAATCCCTGAAGTCTGAGAATCATTTAATGGCAAAGTTCCCCGGACAGCTGAGAGAGAAGTCAGACCTCTCTGCTTGCAGGCCTGCGTGTCAGAATGTGTTGGCATCCCCTTAGTTCCAGATCAGTCCCTTCAAGGACCAATTGGATGGAGATTTCCTGGAGGTACCCTGCCTCAGGCATTAGCATCCCATTCTAATTATTTTTATTATCCAGGTCACCATCATCAACAGAATCTGCTGAAGGATAGTGTTACTTTTGGGCTTATGTAATGTAGACATTCTGGCTGTTTTAGTGATAACACTATTCAACTCCTGCTATTATTCCTCTAACCCTGCATTCTTAAACATGGTACCTAAAAATAAATACATACAGTCTTGTGTATTTATAAAATAAATTTGCACCTGAATGACATTTGGCATATCTGGTCTAATTGTGACTCATAAAAAGTTAGTCAATGCATATCATTAGGACTTTGTGAAGGTTATTTCATATTTTTTTGCCTAGCTTTAATCTGGTGACCAACCCCAACCCTACTTACTTGAGGGCTTTCTTCCCTTCTATGAAGGTAGTCATTTGCGCAAAGAGTGCATTGGGTCCTGAATCAATCTATCTATCATCTATCATCTATCTACTTACCTTCCTATAATTTTTACATAGCTTTATTGCACAATCAATTACGAAGGCCATGAAGTCCTATAATTTGCTCTCTGTAAGCTGGAGAACCAAGAAAGCCGGTGGTTTAATTCAGTCCAAGCCTGAAGGCCTGGAAACTAGAGGAACAAATGTTATAAGTCTTGGTCTGAGTCCAAAGGCCCAAGAACTAGGAGTGCTGATGTCCCAGGGCAGAGGTTGTATGTCCCAGATCAATAGAGAGAGCGAATTCACCCATCCTTTGCCTTTTTGTTCTATTTCATCCCTCAACAGATTGGAAAGGGCAATTTTCTTTATCCAGTCTAGCAATTCAAATGTTAATCTCTTCCAAAAACACTCAAATCAATATACCCAGAGATCATGTTTTACCAGGTGTGTGGCCATCCTTAGCCCACTGAGGCTGGCACATTAAAAATAACCATCAAAACTACTTAGATACATAGGAGAATCAAAGCATGAACCACTCTCCATAAACTCTGTTTACCTGTGCACAAATTCCACTTTAGTTACCTCCTCTAGCATAGTCATAATAATGTAAGAATGACTATCACTTCATTTTTCATACCTATACTAGAGTTTTGTGCACTGGGCGGGGGGTGTCCCTCAGTCCAGCCTGCACCCTCTCCAATCTGATATCCCTCTCACAATCTGGGACTGCTGGCTCCTAACCACTCTGACTGCCAGCCTGATAGCCTCCTAACTGCTCCCTGCTAGCCTGATCGTCCCAACTGCCCTCCCCTGACAGCCCGATCACCTCCAACTGCCCTCCCCTGTGGGGCTGAGGAGACAGGGGAACTGAAGCTTGATAAGGCAGGGCTGAGGGGACTGGGTTCCACCATCTTGTGGCTGTGGGCACCGCCATCTTGTGAGGGTGTGACAGTCAATTAGCATAGTCCCTCTTTATTACATAGGATTATGCCTACATTTCTAACTGTTGTTAATCAAGACATGTTCTTCTTGAGTGAAAAATGGCCATCTGTTTTTCACTGATGGAATGCATTTTAGTCATCAAAATATAAAATATGAATGAACACATTTAACACAGCTTGTTTTCAACATACAAAGATAGAGATATAAGTATAGCTATATGCATATCTCAATGGTCTTTAGTATTTAAAGAGAAATTTATTTTTCTAAAATTTTTAGTTAACATGAGATTAGAATGCATGCAGTGTAAAAGTCCTCAAAACACTAGTTGTTGTTCAAATGTAAATAGGTCATATTTTTCTTTTCTGAAAACCCATTACCAATATATATTTTAAAATCCTGCAATAATAATAACTTAATACCATAATAAAATAAGGAAATGAGGTAAAACCAAGATTGATAATTTTGTTCATATATTATTTATGGCAGTTGCTATTATAGCAAAAACAAAGTAGTCCTAAAACTTACACCATAAATATAACAACCTACAAAACACAATAAGACAATTTGTATAACCAGAATTTGGAAATGATCAATTAAATTATTCTGTATAAAGATAAAAAATATTATATGGCTGTTAAATGCTTACAAATGACTTTGACATGCAAACTAAAATGAATTATGATTCCAAAATATTTATGTTTGTTACTTTTAAAAAATAAAACATAAAAGATACATATAAAATATTAGCATTTTATTTCAGGGATGGTAAAATTACATTATGTCTTAACTTTTTCCTCTGTATATTTCACATATCTACAATAAACATGTACTTTGTATTCAAAACCAACAAGCCTTACTAAAATAATATATTTGTATGTATAAACAGGGGATTAAAAAGCAGTTTTCTTCCCCCCCGCCTAATATGAGTTGTTGTTTTCCACAGCTTGCCTATACAAGAGAAAGCTATAGCTTATACACTATTTTCCTCTGTCATTGGACAGGCAAGAAAATTCATGTGAAATAACTTAGCATCCCTGTCTTCTCAAATGAGCTGAGGCTCCCTGCAGGTGTCCACATTGAGGGGCCTCACAGTGTGAAGGATGAGAGAAGTGCATCTGTCCCATTGAGAATGCAAGGTCCCCCTGGAGCAGTGCTTTCTCAGCAGCCCCAGGCCTTCCGTTTTGGGGGCACCAATTGATTGCTTTGAACTGTATTATTTTTTATCCCATTTCTGCTAATATCTCTGAGATTCCTGGCTCTTTGGGTCATCCCTCATATAAAACCTTAAATACATTATGGAGTGAAATCTTTGAAGAATATATGGTCAAAAGCAAAACCAATGAAATTTAATACCGAAAATTATATTGACACTCTTATTTATGAAATTAAATGCATTTTAAGTAAATTCCTGCAAGATAAATGTCCCAATTGTCATAACAGTCTTAAGAAATAAGCTAAAATATGTATCTAATCTCAGTAATAATATAACTTCCCTGTCTACACATTTAAATAATTTTGAGTATTAGTTATATCTCTGTCCTCTTTCCATGTAAGACTCTAAAATAAATTTTTTTCTTAATGTACAATTAGAAGAGAAAACTTAATAATCCAAACAGGAATAAAATCTATTGTTTTAATATCTCCACTCAGAAATAGTTTTTAAGTTAAAAAAAAGATATAAATTACTTCTTGAAATTGTAATTTACAACAATAATGACATGAAGAAAGTGAACATAAATGGAATGAGGGTGGTTTTTATTTTTTATTTTTATTTCTTTATTTTGGGAGAGTGGAAATCCGAGTGGGAAGAAAACCACACCAATGGAAAGAAATAGCTGCTTTCCACAAAGCAGGAGGCTCAGAAACAGCAAACTGACATTGTGCTGTGTATTTTTATTTCAGGCATTCAAAACATAATGCAGAAAGTCCTCCTCATATATTTTATTGTTTCCCGTGGAGGGTTAGGATCTTATTTATCATTTAATGCTTCAAGTAAAACTAATTGAATTCACAGTCTGAATTAAAAAGCATGAAAAAAAAAGCTTGATACTTCCTAGCCTTTGAATCAACTGTACTTTCATTTTCTTAAGAAAGTGTTAAAGAATGATAAAAATAAATGAATTGTTCCTCCTATTAGATCCCTGAAGACACTAGATTTGTAATCAATCAATGATTTCCTATGTACCAGAACATCTTACTTCTGCCATTAAGATACTATTTTAAGGTGGGGGTGAAAGTAAATTGGATTATTAAGTTATATGGTTGAAATTAATCAAGATTTTCATTATCTGTGGCATTGTACTGATTTTTCTATGCCTCATTTATCTTTCTGCCCTATTTTTAACTAAACTTACATCTACACATGCACACACAGTATTGGTTGAGTTGGAAAAGCAACACTGAATTAGTTACTTTTGAAAATTATAATGCATTGGTATTGTTTTGTTCTCGGCATATTCAGGTTTATATTGTATTCTGGACCATAACAATTAAAGTAAACATTGTAATGACAGAAAAATGTAGAGTTTAAAGTCAAAGTGTACCACATTTAAATACAGTAATTACTTTAAATCTGCATGACATAAGCTGATTATGCAAAACATGAAATAGAGGATTTTTTATGTTAATGACAATAATATGGACAAAGCAGTATGCATTAAGAGAAAGGAGCAAGCAGATTAGCCTCCCTGACATTTTATCTGTTACATGATTAATATTTTCAATAAGATCAGCTTAATTTAGAAATATTTTGAAAGACAGAGCTTTAGATGTAAGTGCTAGCACAATGGGTCAGCAGAGGAATAATCCTCATGAAGACACAGTGTTGTAGAGCTTCCCCATGACAGCTGTCAGCAGTGTGAAAGCTTTAAGATCTCTCCACATATGTGACAGCCTGGCTTGTCTAAGCAGTTCTAAATTGTGCATAGAACATAGAAATGTATCTTCATCAGCATAATGAGTTTTCTCTTGAAATGACATGTTTGTAAAGGATGAATAAGAGACACTGGCTTTTAAAATTGACCAGCATATAGGATAGTATGATACATGTTTAGCATTTGTTACCTTTATTACCCAATTAGAATCCCGGTGCACAAATTCATGCACCAGTGGGGTCCCTCCGCCTGGCCTGCAGGATTGGGCCAAAACTGGCTCTCCAACATCCCCCAAGGTCCTGGATTATGAGAGGATGAAGGCCAGGCCAAGGGACCCCGCCAGTGCACAATTGGGGCCGGGGAGGGACATGGGAGGTTGGCCAGCCTGGGAGGGACCGAGGGAGGGCTCCAGGGTGAGTCCGACCCTTCTCACTCAGTCCTGATCAGCTGGATCCCAGCAGCAAGCTAACCTACCGTTTGGAGCATCTTCCCCCTAGTGGTTAGTGCACATCATAGCGACTGGTTGACTGTCTGCCCCCTTGTGTTCAGTGCATGTCATAGCGACTGGTCGACTGGTCAACTGTCTGCCCCCTGGTGGTCAGTGCCCATCATAGCGAGCGGTTGAGCGGCCTTAGCATATCATTAGCATATTACTCTTTGATTGGTTGAAAGGCCATCTGGACGACCAGACACTTAGCATATTAGGCTTTTATTATATAGGATATAGTAGGTCCCATTGTAATGTTAGGACATGTGGTGAGTTTAGATTTTGGCACTCTTCTTACATGCAAATAGGTTTTTCAAAGTCTCCAATAAAGTAATGATTACTGTTGCAAACATTGGTGAAGGCAAATCTTTTTTTCTAAGTTTAGATTCATAAGTGAAAATAATATTCGGCTTGCAGTTTTAATTCCTAATGCCTGGATCACTGACATTATCCATGTTTTTATTGGTTTTAGACATTTTGCTATGAAATGATAAAGTACACAATATCAGATTGAACCATAAATTATTGCCTTTTTGTCAGTCTAAACCAGTGATTGCGAGCCTTTTGAGCTCGGCGTGTCAGCATTTTGAAAAACCCTAACTTAACTCTGGTGCCGTGTCACATATAGAAATTTTTTTATATTTGCAACCATAGTAAAACAAAGACTTATATTTTTGATATTTATTTTATATATTTAAATGCCATTTAACAAAGAAAAATCAACCAAAAAAATGAGTTCGCGTGTCACCTCTGACACGCGTGTCATAGGTTCGCCATCACTGGTCTAAACACTTGATGATCAGCAATTATTTACTGTTTAAACTGATACAGCTGAAAATAAGAGTTTTATAATGGCCAATTTCAGTCTCTCCAACATGGCCTCACATCGCTTGCAGAGTTGATTATAATTCTTCTTGTCACAGTTTCTTCACTGAGCTTCCAAGACCCTATTCACAAGATTTCCCACCACTTCTCACATTATTCCTGTTCAGTCTCTCAGGAATATTCTCCCATCTCTAAGCATTCACCTTTGACCTGTTCCGCCTTAGCCTTCTCTTTACACATATTTTCTTGCTGATCTTATGTAGCACCAAGACTTTTAGCTTTTAGTTCAGCCAGAGCTCTGTGAGAACTCCAGACTAATATATGCAAGTGCCTATTTGCTTTCTCTTTCTGTTTCTAATTCACCTGTCAAATTTACTGTTTCAAAACTGGTATTCTGACCAACTTGACTCCAAACCTGCTCCAATTGCAGTGTTTCTCATCTCAGTGGTTGGCAACTCCAGACTGAAAATCTACAGGCAGTCAATTTTTCCCTTTCTCATTCTTCACATTCTATTAGGCAACAAATCGTATTGTCCCCAATTTCAACACAATAAAAATGCCAGCTGGTTCTCACCACCTCCATTGCCATCACTGGAAATGTATCCTTGTCCTCTCTAACCCTGGTCCTCAAATAGCCTCTGAGTGTCCTCCCCGTTCCTCCCCTTGCTCACCACAATGTGTTCTCATCATAGAAGCCTGAGTAATTCTTTCTGAATGCAAATTGAGCCATGTCACTCTTCTACTTGAAGCACTCCAATGGTTCCTCATTATCTCAAAAAATAAAAGACAATGAGCTTACAATGGTATGCCTGTAGAACCCAAGTAATTCTCTCCCCCTGCACCCTCTCATACCATTTTCACCTTGTTCTCACTTTTTACTAACCTTTCTTCTTCTCAACTCTGCAGAAGCCACACTGGCTCCTTTATGTCCCTTGAAAAATACAAAAGGCATATCTCTGCCTTAAGAGTTGGCACGGGTTGTTTGCTCTGCCTGAAAAGTATGTCCTCCAGGTTATAATGTTGGGATGATGTTTTCACCTACTTGAAGTTTTTGTTCAAATGCCAACTTCCTGATGAGGCCACCATGCCAATTCATCAGAATCCCTTTTACATGCCCCATGTCTATTTCTCATGCCTTTCTAATAAACACTTATCTCACTAAGATATGGAAAAACTTGATCTTTCACAATTCAAATATGCTCATTTAACATATTCATTCAGATGGAGCAATCATTCATTCATTCTCTACTTTCTGCTGTCAGTGGCAAAGATTTCCTTTTTGCTTAACTGCTAACTTTCCCCCAGGAAACTAGAATAAATAATAAGTATTTTCATTCCTGGCGTCTCTTTGAACTTTTGAGGGGAAAAACCTGAGAAGTGGGAGAAAATGGGAAAGAAAAATTGGGGATTTCATTGATAATGGCATGTGAAGAGAGATGAAGATTGACTGCACTCTGGGGAGACTTCTGTTGCATTTGGTGTTTCCTTTGTTGCCTGAAATGCCAGGAGCAAAGCCTGTGTTTCCCTGGTGGATGTCAGACTAGACACAGAGTTGCAGCCTTTCTTGGACACAGAGACAGTGGCTGAAATCAGCAAAGTTTATATGTTTCTTCTACTTTAACAGGAAAGTGCATGTTTGTGAATACACAGCATCTCTGATAGTATAGCCTTTCACTATGTTTTGTTTTATTACCAGTAGGTTGAAGAAGTGCCAAGTATTGCATTTGATAAAATTGTTTTAAGAATGATTTGGAGGCCTAGGAGAACATTAACTTCTGGAGATTTCCCTTTGCCTCTGTCATGCACTTCTCAGGAAAACTAGCAGCTGTTGCCTCAGACCCCAATTTCTGAAACGGAGATTTCAGTTTGGGAGGAAAGTTCATCTTTATTTCTGGGCTGTAGTTTTTAGGCAACTCCCCCCACCCAAGATGCAGGCTGTTTAGCAAAGCCCCAAGTTGGTTGTCTCTGAATTTCAACTTCTTTATTCCTAACCCTACAAGACTCTCAGTCATGCTGCCCACACTCACAGGGACTCAGCTACCCAGTTTAGAATGGAAAAACAAATCTTTTTAATTTCTATCTGCTGCCGGATCTGGGCCTAGTCATGCCTTACAGCCTTAAAAGGTCCTAGTGATATTTGTACTTTGCCTCTGGTTCTTAGCAGGAGGGTTGTTCTGAATTTTCTAATTCACTCTACTGGGGACAAATGTTCCACATTTTCTATAATTTTAAATAATTTTCCATTTCCTAAGAAGAATACATTTTTTTCTTAGAGCATTTGAATAAAGAGTAGGCCAGTCAAGATTGCCCACATCAAATCAGCAAAGAAAACAGAATGACTGGTGATTACTTTATTCATTATACTTGCACAGCAAGCATTCAATAATAACAACAAAAATTAGGGCAATATTAAACTATGAAAAAATAACCACCATTCCAAATAGTTTCATAAGAAAAATATAGCAATCAGGTGAAGATATTCATTCATTCACTGTTCATTTGCTCAGCAAATTGTTATTGGGAGACTCACCTGTGTTGCATTAGGCACAGAACGGGGCACAGGGGGTTTTGCACAAAAAAAGACCTATATGGATCCTTCCTTCTTAGATAGCCTAACGTCCAGCATATGGTGAAATGTATATTTCATTTTCATGAGTAGCAAAGGGTTATGCATCTTCAATTTTTAAGTTGAAATAGCCCTTAGATATAATTTAGTCAAATTTTCTCTGATTACTGGAAAGGAAAAAGTTCCATTCAATTTCCCAAGGTCTCCTGGGTTGTTAGTAGATGAACACAGAACAAAACTCTTCCTTTCAACTCCCCAGGGGTTCTTTTTGTTATATCACAATGGCCCCTTAAATCAAAAGGGTAGTTTGGACCATCCTTACAAACACATTTTAGACATTGGAAATAATGCTGTGTCTCTGAATTTGTAGATATAATGATTGAAATGCCATTTTTGTAGATGTAACTTCAAAAACTAACAAGTAAAAATATATTTAGATTAAGTTGGCCCACTATTGTTAATCTAGTGTACTTACAGACTATTAGACTTGAAAATAGTTATATCAAACATGAATGAGCACTTCAAACATATTCTATAGTAAATATTACTTATAAATCTAGCAGCTTTTCTCAAAAATCATTTTCTGGACCACTCAGTTCTGCTAAGACTTTCCCATTATTCTCATTATTTTAGTAATAAAAATAAAATGGTAGTTTTATATTTATTTCTATGATGAACTAACAATTTATGATATTTAAGGAAAATAAAAGAATTACCATAAACATAGCTTGCAACCGAAATGTCATCATATATGTGTGTAACATTAGTTATAAATCTATGACTTTATTTTCAATATTTGTTTGATAAATTATTAAGCTCTATTAGTACTTTCCCTTGTTTTTGTTTTCCTAATAAAGTAAAAATGTTTTTAATTTTATTATAAATTATTGTTACTGTATTTAAATGAAATAAAATAGAAGTAATATGTGCATAATATTAAGGGACATTTTTCTTCCAATAGTTGCAAAAGTTTGATATGCCAGACTGTACTTTGAATCAGTTTGACAATCTTTGCAGTGAGAACATCTCAGTATTTTTATAGAAATGAACAATAACTCACATAATCAGAAAAGGAAAAAAATGATGTCTTACAATGACTAGAGGAGATATATTAAATTCTTGGAACAATTATAACTGTCACTACTCAACAGTGGAATTATTCCCTTGGTACATATTTAAGTAAAAAGTTGTAATGATGTGTTCATTCTATTTCATAAAAATGGTTCACAATTTGCAAAAATACAGAGAAAATAATGGCCCATCCTCATTTCTAACAAGAGAATGTAGAAGTTGCAATGTTTTGCTTGCATTCATATTCCAAGCAGCATATTTAAAAAGGTAATAGTCTGGCATTAAGTGGAAGAATTGAAAAAAGTCTAAATTTAACTATCTTTTGTTCCATGGCAATAGCTGCTAAGGACATTGTAAATAGTGAGAAGGGTAAGTTTTCTTTTTATTGCAATCCCTAGTGAAATCAGGGGAAGAACATGCAGTTCTTATTATAATAAATAAAATGAAAGCAAGGTCTATGCTTCTCAGAACTCAATTTTGACAGAGTCAAATGAAATAAATAGAAACAAGGATTTCAGCTCAAAATGTGAAGTTTATGTAAGTAGCTATAACAAATTATTTACACTTTTACTTTGTATACATCAATAAGTCATCCATTCTTTGCTCATATCCTCATGACCTTCACTTATTTTGGGAAAAATGTGTCTTTTCTAATGATTTTATTATTGGAACAATAACGTTATTACAGTGTCACTGTGCTTGATGAACAGAAATTTGAACTATGCATTATTGAGAATGCTCCTTTTGTAAATCTCTCACAGGCCACTTGAGAATCTGTTTCTGTTTGTTCTCTTTTGGCATACCCAGAAACCTGTGAACAATTCCTAGAGAAACTTTTTTTTTCTATATTCACATCAAAGTGGCAACTTTTTAATGATCTCTGAGCTAGAGAAAGCCAGCGCTCCTTCTGCCTTTATGAAACTATGAAAAGAAAGCGGGACATATTTTCTTCCTTTTCTTAATTGCCCTCCCAAGTTCCCAAGGTACGCAAAAGAAATTATATCCCCCAAAATGAGAATTGTGAAAGGTTGTTTCTATGGAATAGAGTTTTTTCACTTTCTAAAATACATCGATAAAAGTGTTATATCACATATAGCTTCAGGTAACAAGGAAGAGTGCAATGACAATTTTTAAAAATACATTGATTTAGGTGGATGTGAATGTGGTAGAGTAGAAAAAGCATGAGGATTTTGCCGAAAGAGTGATTCTTAGCATTGGGGTATTGGTCTTCTTTTACATTGGAGAATTGTGAACTCAAGTAAGCTACTTTGTATATAGGGTCTGCTGGTTTCCTTTGGTGATTTTCTGACAAAGTCACATCATTTTGACTGATTTTCTTCATTATTAAATTCTTGTCACTAAAAAGAGTGTGTGGATATGTGAGTTTTGGCAAAGCTAAACACAACCTGGAGAAGGGATAACATATTTTCTATTACAAATGTATACAGGGCTCTAAATTATTTTCTATCTATGAGGAGATAGACAAGAGCAGAAAAAAAGAATGGACATTGGAATTTTGAATTTGAATTTTAGACATAGCATTTAATATGTAGATAATCTAGGACTTTACTTAGATTCTCTAAAATTCATCACTTTCACCTGTAGTAAATATGATACATCATATGAAATACCTAGTGTGGTGCCTGGTGCCCACATAAATGATTCTCAATAGGAGGTAGCAACTATTATAAATGGCAAAACATATTGTTAATAAGCATATCAGTTACCTCTTGCCCCAATAATGATGCATAATGAACCACAGAACATAAGGGTTTAAAGCAGCAACCATGAGTGTAAGGTTCTGCCTATCTGGGTCTTGCTCATCTATAATAATAAAAGTGTAATATGCTAATTAGACCAGACAGTCGAACGACCTTCTGGATGTCATTCCAGACATCCTTCCGGATGAAGCCGCGGCGGCAGAGGCTGAGGCAGAGGTGGTTAGGGGCGATCAGGCAGTCAGGCGAGCAGTTAGGTGAGATCAGGCAGGCAGGCAGAGTGGTGAGGGGCAATCAGGCAGGCAGGCAGAGTGGTGAGGGGCAATCAGGAAGGCAGGCAAGTGGTTAGGGGTGATCAGGCAGGGAGATGAGTGGTTAGGGGCAATCAGGTAGGCAGGAAGGCGAGTAGTTAAGAGCCAGCAGTCCCAGATTGCAAGAGGAATGTCCAACTGCCAGTTTAGGCCCGATCCCTGCAGTAGTCGGACATCCCCTGAGGGGTCCTGGATTTCGAGAGGGTGCAGGCCGGGCTGAGGGATCCTGGCCCAAATTTTGTGCACCAGGCTTCTAGTCCTATCCTCTACAATAAAAGCCTAAAATGCTAAGTGCCCAGTCATCTGGTAGGCTGTCCAACCAATCAAAGTGTAATACTCTAATGCAGCGGTTCTCAACCTGTGGGTCGCGACCCCTTTGGGGGTCGAACGACCCTTTCACAGGGGTCGCCTAAGACCATCGGAAAACACATTTAAAATTACATATTGTTTTTGTGACTAATCACTATGCTTTAATAATGTTCAATTTGTAACAATGAAAATACATCCTGCATATCAGATATTTACATTACGATTCATAACAGTAGCAAAATTACAGTTATGAAGTAGCAATGAAAATAATTTTATGGTTGGGGGTCAGCACAACATGAGGAACTGTATTAAAGGGTCGAGGCATTAGGAAGGTTGAGAACCACTGCTCTAATGGTATGCTAAGGCTGCTAAACCGTTCGCTATGACATGCACTGACCACCAGGGGGAAGACGCTCCGACTGGTAGGTTAGCTTGCTGCTGGGGTCCAGCCCATCGGGACTGAGTGAGATGTGCTGGAAACACCCTGGAGCCCTTCCGTGGTCCCTCCCCAGCTGGCCAACCTCCTGCATCCCTCCCTGGCCCCAATCATTCACTGGTGGGGTCCCTTGGCTTGGCCTGAACTCTCTCACAATCTGGGACCCTTCAGGGGATGTTGGAGAACTGGTTTGGCCCAATCCCGCAGGCCAGGCCGAGGGACCCCACTGGTACACAAATTCGTGCACCAGTCCTCTAGTTGTTTATGACTGGCTGGTGGGTCAGTTGGAAACAACCAATTAGAACAGCCTTGCCCGGCCGGCGTGGCTCAGCGGTTGAGCATCGACCCGTGAAACAATAGAACAGCCTCATCTGGGAAAATGTAATGTTTGCTCCACATTATCTGAGAAGTGCAATAACATAATGTATTCCTGTACTGTCAAGTCTGTTTAGTTTGTAAACCCTCCTTGCCCCTGATGTTTCCGCCCTGCTCATCGGCTATAAACCCAACTTGTCCATATTCAGAATTAAGCCAGTTACATACTGAAGTGTTCTTCCCCTATTGTAATAGTTTATGAGTAAAATGTATTTTTAACCTCTTTGATATTTCACAAGTAAAATATTTTTTTCGTTAATCATTCGTGAAACTATTCAGTGGGGTTCTGTAATGGTAGGCAGACAGCATTATTTATCCCATATAAAAGAGTGGAACTTGATGTAAAAGTTGGACTTTAGTTAACAATTGTATATCAATACTAACTCATCAGTTTTAATAAACATATCACATTATGTAACATGTTAATGACAATGAAATATGTGGGATGGGTAAGGACAAATTTTCCATCTCAAGATTGTTAATTTTCTTGGCAAAGACCCTTTTCCCAAATAAGGTAACATTTACAGGATTTTGGGGGCCATTATTGGCCTATATATATTAACTTAAAAAAAGTTGCTTTAAATAATGACTATATGATGGACCCCAAAATAGGTAATAAAGAAACAAAGAAGAAGGTTGAAACATGAAGTAAACTGTTAATAATATAATTGATGTATGGAGGGAGCTGAAAATCAGGCTCAAAATTATACAAATTATTTTATGTTGAAATTATATAAATATTAATGTGTATAGTTGCATCTAAAACACATCTCACAAATATGTTAGCAGTGATTATTTCTTGGTGTTGTTAGGGTGATTTTTATTTTATATTTAGTTTATATTTATCATAAACAACATTACATTTTTAAAAAGCTAGCATTATTTTATCTCATATAAGGACTCTTTTTGACTCCACATGGAATCAAATCATATTGACTTAAAATATATGAGATAAAACATGGCATTGTGAATCAAGTCCCCATTTAACTGAGGTCTATGTCTTAAGTTAGAACAACACAAGCTTCTTAAAATAAGAGTTTGACATTCTAGGATAAGACACCATGTAGTCCTGACTACCTGTGGATTGGAACATCAATAGTCATTAGAGGGAGCAAGTGTTACCTCTGTCAAGAGCTTGGCAATTTATTTTTCCTCACTTAAATCCTCCCTGGATTGCTGGTAGGTGTCATTGTTAAGCTCTCTCTTGATGTCAGTGGGGGTCTCTGACTTGAGGTTTATGTGGTAGTTACAAAGCACTGAAAACTGCAGATGAAAAGGATATTAATGCAAAACACCAACAAGCATCACAACTATAAATGGTCCTAGTATGGAGATGTTTGCTGGCATCAGAAGCTGGGAATAGGCACTTGGAATATAAAACTCTCAAAAACATTGTTTGGGAAGCATTTTAGGAAAGTTGGTAAAAAGGCGTTGCCTTGAAGTATTGTTAGTCTAATTTTTTTTTTTATCAAGAAAATAATTATTCAATGACCCAAAGCAAGCAACCAGATAAGAATGGTAATTTGGGGCCATATTGATTCAAGGGAATGGAATTGAATGACAAAAGTCTATGTCGGGTAAAAGACATAATTACACTGATTTCCATAGGGGCATAGCAAGATGGATTTTAGTGAGGATCATTATTGACATGCTATGTTTGGAAAAAAAGACAATTGCATTAGTACGTAACTTCGTCATCATTAATATATTGATGACTTTAATCTGTTTGTTTTTGAAAGATGGTATATAAATGCTTACTGTCTGCCATTTAGTTTTCACATAACTACAAAAATATTTTCACTGCTGAGTTCTGTGAGCATTGTGTGGCCATGATGTAAACAGTCACCATGAGGTAACTGTCAACACTCACATTATTTATCGGTGTATTATTGCCCTTAAAGGTTCTTACTTGTATTACAAAATGTTAGCAGAATCTCAAAGTAACAGTTTTCCTATTATTTTTAAATAAAATGAAGAGCATGTTCTGATTATGTTCAAGGATCATGTCTCTGAATTTGTCAACATTTTAAATCCAAATGTCATACTTAATAGTGATGTAAGATAAGCTTTTTATAATGAACTAGGGCCCGGTGCATGAATTCATGCACCAGTAGGGTCCCTCGGCCTGGCCTGCGGGATTGAAACCGGCTCTCTGACATCCCCCGAGAGGTCCCAGATTACGACAGGGCGCAGGCCAGGCCGAGGGACCCCACCGGTGCACAGTCAGGACCTGAGAGGGACGTGGGAGGTTGGCCAGCCGGAGAGGGACAACAGGAGGGATCCAGGGCATGTCTGGCCCATCTCGCTCAGTCCAGTCTCGATCAGCCGGACCCCAGCAGCAAGCTAACATACCAGTCAGAGCGTCTGTCCCCTGGTGGTCAATGCACATCATAGCGACTGGTAGACTGGTTGACTGTCTGCCCCCTGCTGGTCAGTACACGTCATCGTGAGCGGTTGAGCGGCCTTAGCATATCATTAGCATATTATGCTTTGATTGGTTGAATGGTTGACTGGTTGACTGGACACTTAGCATATTAGGCTTTAATTATATAGGATAGAATACAGGAAATTTTGAAAGCAGATTATGGTCAGTAGTTTAATAAAATGCAGGAATTTGGGAATATAATTTTGTATAAAATTGTAAAAAAAATCTCTTTTTAATAAAGTTAAGTAACTTATTCTCAAGTAATCCCACCCAGATATATTTTACTAAAGTGATATGGCTGCATGAGATCACTGTTACTTATTGCTAAGTGAATTATAAAAATACTAACATATGAAAGAGTTCAAGGACAAAAAGGTGTGTGTTTTTTTTGTTTTTTTTTTTGCCAAAGGCAGTACATCTTAAACTTTAATGTGTATAGGGATAGCTGGGAGATCATGTTGCTGATTCAGTAAATCTGGGTGGAGCCTCAATAGTCCACAGTCCCAGCAGGTTCCCAAGTATGACGGCTGCTGCTAATTCAGAGACCACTTTTTTTAGTAGCAAGGCCCCAGGGTGGATCAAAGTCTTTGCTGAACAGAGTTATCATCAGACATAAAAACCATGGCAGGGAAAGCTTATGATTATAGAAAGCCAGTTAGAGAGTGGCTTGTAGTCAGTGTGTAGATCTTTTAGATGAAGCATGTCAAACTTGCGGCCTGCGGGCCCCATGCGGCCCACAAGGAATACTTATTAATGATGACTCCTTTATTTCAGCCCTTTGTATTCAGCATGTCTTTATTGAAATAAACTTATGTTTCTATGAAAACTGAAACTTTTTTTTTTTGCAGCCCACATAAACTTAAACCTTGTTTATTTGGCCTGTGTCAGCCTTTGAGTTTGACATGCTTGTTGTAGAAGAAGTTCACAAAAGTGATCCACTTAATGGTCAATTGGATTTTTTTACTGTTGTTAGCTCTAATTTTTAAATATTTTTTTCACCAAAATCTCTTTAAAACTGTGTCACCGGTAGAAATAAACACAGGACAACATTTTTAAGGGAATGAAAGCTTTCTGGTACTTATGAAGAGCATGTGTTTAGTGAAGAAATACGAGATTTCCTTTGTATGCCTGCCAGGTGTAAGCTTAGTGACATAAATTTAACTTTTTTTTTTCCTTCTTGAAATTTGGGGGGAAAAAAGCCAGATTTTAAGTAAATTTTTTAAAAAGTCAAATTCATCTTTGTAAATTGTACTAGTGCAAATAAATATAAGCATCTTCAGCTTTAAAAATGTCATGGAAAACACATTCACTACAATCGATTTTAAAATGTCTCTGAAAGTACACATATAAAAGATAATATAATGGTAACATTTGGGACCCTAGGAGGCTAATATTTTGATATATACATGTGTGAGATAGTGGATTGTTTGAAATAAAAGAGAAAAAAAGAAATCATTCAGAAAGAGACAGTATATTAGAGTTGTGAAAAGTGTGAACTAGCTTTGTGTCCTTGGGCAAATCATTTAACCTCTGTCCTCCATTTCCTCATCTACAGAACAGGGCTAATTATATCTGCTCAAAGGGTTGCTCTGAATACTAACTAATACATGTAAAAAACTAAGAACAATGCCTGACGTAAATTCTCAGTAAATGTTAGTTATTATCTGAAGTTTTGCTAAAGTTAAAATTTCCTTTGTGAAGGATCAATATTCCCAAATAATATATGAAAGCTGTCTTCAAGAGCAAAGGGTAGAATTTGGGTTTTATAACAATAGCGCCCTGTTAACGATTTGTAGTGGTTTGAACTATGGGCTGTGATCAGTACGATTTGGCTATGTTCATATCATCCTTGTCTGATTAATTCTGAACACTTATTTGAATACAGGGCAATATAGAACTTTATTAGCAGAATCTGTTTTGATATAAGGACAAAAAAATCATTCTAGGTTTGGGTCATTGCATCTTTAAAACCATGAAAAGCTGTTTAATAATGTAGACATGCTAAAGTGAGGATGTGGAAAATACTGCTCCCAGCATAACTGCAGACTTGATGGCGCTACACACACAGCCCAAGAAGATGATTTTGGAAGTCAACTGAATATGAAATAACTACACGTGAATTATCAGAGACATTTTATTGGGAACTATAATTCTAAAATTTGTTGCTTAGATATAAAATTCTTAACCATGACATTTTTTGTTAATTTTTCCACTTATATTCATTAAAAGGAAAAAAATTCGGTATCTAAGGAGGTCCTTTAAAATATGAGGTTCTATTTTTAATATTAGGATAGAAAATAGGTTGTACTTTTTACATTTAGGGATTTTAGTAATGGGATAAGGTGCAAATAGCTAATTGAAGTAGCAAAAATATAAAATACATTATTCATACTGACTTTCAATAAAACCACCTTAATTGTTTGAATTGTGGAGACAGGAAGTTTTATATTGATTATGGATGCAACTTTTCATGTAGGGAAAATAGGAATGTTGCAGTAGAGTTTTCTGAGCTGGTGTGAAAATAAAATAGTGGTAAAGTGTCTTTAAATTGGTATAAAAAAGACACACAAAAGATTTTATTGAATTTCAAGAAAGGCACATTGGAAGGCTATATATATTCTAATATGTGGTACAGTTTTTATCATTTTTTCAATTATGCATGCAATTATTTTTAGCATGAAAAATTCAGTACTTTTCATATTATAGTCAACATTTTCAGAGAATTAAAATATTAGATCTCAATTTTAGAAAATTAAGAACATCCAGCGAAACAAAAAGAAAAATTCAAAACTGCCTGTAAAATGTGTTTTGATAGATGGAGATAATAGTTGTCAATATATTCATGTATTTTCCACCAATATATTTTGCTGACTGCTTTAATTAATATGTTACATATAAAATATATGTGTATTTATATGTATATTTGTGCTTATATACACATAATTATATGTCATATATATAATTTGGACCATAGTACACATATAGCCTGCTTATATTCATATTGTACACATCTTTTTAAATGTCTACATTATTTAATGTAAGATCATTCATAACTAGACATATAGGTTGGTTCTAATATTTTTTCTATGTAAAATGGAAGTGTATATTCTTAAACATTTATATCTGCATATTTCTAATTTCATTAAAATATTTGCTATGAGGAAAATTTAGGAAGCAAGTAGCATGAAATTTTGCTTGTCTTCTAAAACAGTACCACATTGCATTTTGAAGTTTGCAGCAAATTCTGCTGAGTGACAACCAAAGATCTGCTCTCAGCCATCTTTCATTATTAAACAAGTATATAAAGATTAAAAAATGTGACAATGATCCAATGGCCATTCGGGAAAATCCAGGTGCAGCTGAAATGGCTCAGACTCTTTCTGTGAAAAAAATAATATCCCTTTTAGGCCATTTTTAGTGAAGTCCTCTTTTTCTTGCCTTTTGCGTTTTATTTTTTATGCAAGTTGAATTACTTGTAACTCTTACAAAGAGGCCTAGTAGGGGCATATGCTTTTCATTATTTGATATAAAAACAAAAAACCTTGTTTAAAGTATAATGAATCACATCAGCTTTCCTGTTTGGGAAAAAAATAAAAACAAACAAACAAACAAAAAACTTGGTTCAGAAAGTAAGCAGAACCTCTCAGTGTAAAAGTAAATGTTCTCTGATATCTTCCAAACCATTTAAAAGTATTTTTGATATAAGAAGTTTCAGAAGTGTTTTGGTTAGATTAGATAGGTAACTACTAAAGCTAGTTGCTTTTTAGATAACCTTTCTCATTTGGGATTTTAAATTCCAGGCACCTATTGAGCGAGAGATGAGGAATGATGAACATAAAAATAGCAATAAAAGGAGGAAGAGAGGGGAGAGGACTGAACTGAAAGGACCATGTTATCAGTGTTCCTGAAAATGTTATTAAAAAATAGTGTCTAGCAGTTTTATCATATCACATGCTAATCTTTAACTACTCCTGTAAATTATTTTAGAGCCATTTCTCTTTTCGTTTTAGGAAAATCCTCCCTTATCTTGCCCCATTAGCATGTGTAAGCAGAATAAATCCTGGACTCCAACAATTTACAAATGTACTGAGACCCAAAGTTTACAAATTTAAAAGAAGAAAAATTTGCTGCTCTTATTGCTATTAAAATTTGCTATTAGAATTACATTATAAATAATTTCTTGTCCTAAATTCTTGCTATCATAAGATACTGATATCATTCAACGGGGAAATTTGAAGAACCCAGTAACTGAGAGACAAGTCAGATGAATTAAAATGAAAACAAACAATTTAGAATTGTGTGTGCATCAGCACTTTTCCATATTTGAGCAGAAAACATCGATTCTGTAAAATATTCCAGAATGTATAAATTCTTTCTCTGAGCAATAGTGCCTTCCATATATCTTAGTTTTATTAGTAACACTAATTCATAGGAATTTTCCTTATGCAAATTCCTACATTTTCCTACTGAGATGTAGCCCAATTTCCATAAGGATTTAAAATATCACTACAGTCTCAAATTTTTCTCTGGTGTTATATGTGCATCTTTCCCAAAATGCAACAAAATATAACTGAGTTTTTCTCTCTCTTAGTTTAGATCCTTCTGAAATTCCAAATTCTGCTATCCTAACTTCAAAGTCCAATACAAGTCCTGAAATTACTGCTTTCCCCTGCTGTGTCCTTCAGTTTTCTATTTCTGAGTTTACTTGTCTTTGCCCCCAAATCTTAGCTTCATGAAAGCAACAGTTATGTCAATCAGATTCACACTGTGTTTCCTGTGTCACCTAAAAAGAAGTCATTCAGTGAATATCTTATGAACCTATTTATGTGTTAATTAATTTAGAAATTGACAATACTCAGTGAGACTTCCAAGAGTCATATAAATGTTTTGATAGCGAGTGATAGTTCTCTCCTAAATCATACTCTAGTTTCAATCCCTAGATTTAAATGTCATAAAAATTATTTATTACACTTTTGGAGCTATTTCATGCAGATTCACTTATTGATATATTAAAATGATACATATCTACTTATTTTGTGTAAGTGAAGAAACACAAAACTCATCTAACAATATATAAAGCACTTCGGTTTTTGAAGGACTTTATAAATGTTCCATTATATAAGTGAATTATAATATATTTAAATAAGATCTTAACAATCTATATGTAAGTAGTTTTCAGCTGTTGCTACTATGTGGTTTTGAAATGAACACTTATATGTGTGTTTTTGTTTAATTTAAGAAAAATTACTATAAAGGTAAAATAGGAAATGAATTTTAAATCTTGATATTTAAATCTAAGTATTACTTAGTCTAGCCTCATTCTAGAAAGATTGTAACATTTTACTTTTTCATTACAGTGTCTGCAAGTGTTGGTTTCCCAATATTCTTTCTAACATGTTCTTTATTTTATTTGGTAACTAGAGGCCTAGTGCATGAAAATTCTTGCACTCAGGGGAAGCAGGGGTCCCTCAGCCTGGCCTGTGCCCTCTCACAGTCTGGGACCCCTCAGGGGATAATCACCTGCCAGCTTAGGCCCACTACTCTGGGGGATCAGGCCTAAGCTGGTAGTTAGACATCCTTCTGGCAGCCTGGGAGCCCTTGGGGGATGTCCACCTGCCAGCTTAGGCCCACTCCCCGGGGAATCAGGCCTAAACTGGCAGTCAGACCTCTGGCAGCCCAGGAACCCTTGGGGGATGTCTGACTGACGGCTTAGGCCCGCCCCCCATGGGGAGTGGCCTAAGCTGCAGTCGCACATCCTTAGCACTGCTGAAGAGGCGGGAGAGGCTCCTGCCACCACTGCTGCGCTCACAGACGTCAGCCCAGCTTGTGGCTAAGCAGAGCTCCCTCTGTGGGAGTGCACTGACCACAAGGGGGCAGCTCCTGTATTGAGCGTTTGCCCCCTGGTGGTCAGTTTGAGTCATAGAGACCGGTAGTTCCCAGTTGTTCCGCCGTTAGGGTCAATTTGCATATTATCCTTTTATTATATAGGATCTTTGTATTTTACTAACCACATGTAAAAACAAAATCTGAGCCTTACTTCCAAAAACCTGCCCCTCCTACTCCTGTTAAAGGTGGCCAGTGGTGTCAGGTTCTCCCCAGTTTTTATCAGGTAAGTGCACCAGGTCATTGTAGGAAGGAACCAGATGAGTTCAATCCATGTCCATATTATCACTAGAGTTGATTTTATTAATTAGGAAAAAAGAAAACCTATCCCATGGTTATGATTAGGAACATATATCTGTTTTTTAAAGTACTGGCTTAAATGATAAAATACAAAAATATGTGTTCATATACTTCCTCTTTTTACAACAAACATAGGATAAAAAAAATCAAAATGTGGAGTTTTGTTGTTGGTGATGAATGTAGGACGCACAAAACAGTGAATATGTACTTTCTGTATTTTCATGTGAAAAATATAATTGACAGAATAAGTAATTTTCATGAGATGGGCTGGTTGGAAAATCTTTGGTTTTGTGTCAATATAAAGTTTTTTAATTTTGTATCTGTTATGTGTTTTTTTTATTTTCTCCACAAGCACATATGTTTATAAATGATTGGTAATATTGATAAAATCAAACATTGGAAATGATTGATTAAAAAATATCAATGGGATGTTAAAACATTGTGGCAAGTCTGTCACCTACTACCAATTAGTAATAATATTGCCTATCAGGAAAGATTTGGCAGCTTATGGAAATATCAGATGTCAGTAAAATTTCATTGTCAAGCAAAAGCTTGACTCCAGTGGAGAAAGATTTTTATTGTCAAAGGGTTAAAACACTCCTGAGTTCTGCATATATGTTGGGCTTTGCTTTCTTGATACAAACAATATTCACCAATTACATGACATGACTTTCTCTATAGGCAGGAATTGGCCCCTGCTATACTTTCTAAAATATCTGACCTCAGAGAGAGGAAAATGTCATTAATTTAAAAATCAGCATGCTGCTAACTTCTCCAGATTTGGGGGCAGAGAAGGGAAGCCAACTACTTTAAGCATTTGACAGAATTTTAAATAATACTTTTGTGTTTAACTATTTCTTGTTTTGTTTCTAAGAGACAGAGACAAAAGAGAGAGAAAATACTATTAGAGCAATTTGACAAGAATGAATTTATTCATGACATAAATGAGGAAAATATTTCAAGGCTCAGCAGGCACCATTAGGTATTTAACTGGGGAGAAAAAAACAGCCAACCAACCAACCAAACAAAACCCTAAATGGTACTTTGCTCAAACTGCCACTCTTTGAAAGGTTAAAGTCAGGAAATGATGTGAACTTTCCGATACTTGAGGATGAGCTGCTGCAGGCTGGAGTCAACAGTGATAAATCCCTGTAAATTTCTAGGCAGATGGAAGATTTCCTATATTGGGAATTTCCGCAAGGTGTGTTCTTAAGGTCATTTTTTGTTTAATGTTATGTTTTATGTTTTAGTGCTTCATTTCATTCTGCCTTTTGGTTATATGAACTGTTTTATTCACTTACCTTCTGTGTGCATGTTTTAGTTCTGGTAAAAGAAAAAGCCAACCTCTGTTTGTAGTTATTATACTGTTTACCTTTATGCCTTGTGGAAATAAATGGAGGTCAACCAAATGAGAAAAGAAAAGACTATTTATTCTGAGTTTGCTACAGCAAGGGAGTCAGCCATTGCCATCCACGTTGGCAGTGACTCAAAGGCAGGTGGAGGAGTGGAGAGTTTTCTAGTGGAAAACAGGGGAGGTCATGGCTGTCCTGATTGGAGGCTGTTGGCCTGGGCAAGCTGGAGGAGGGCTCACTAGAAGTGGGGCATCTTCTTGGTTAGGGGAGAACATTTGATTTTCTCTGGTTGGTCCTAAATTGGAAGCAGGGACCAAAAGTAGGGATGCTGTCAGTGATTAATTACATCCTGGCCATTTTTGGCTGATCGATACAGAAGTTATCACTCAGCTTCCTAGATTGTTACTAGGGATACCACTCTGTCTTTCTGAAAGTCTGACCAATAGCAGGCTGGCTTTCTTGGTTCTTTATTGTGGATGAGGGGCTGGTTTCCTTGGCAGGTTCCTGCAGATGTGGGTGAAAATTCCCTCTTTATATATGCTCTGGCCATTTTCCAGTTGTATACTCAGTCTCTCAACTCCCATGCTGTCTCCAAACCCACGAGATCCTTTGATCTGTGATCCTTGGTGCCACTGACTTCCTTACTCACCCTGCCTGAGGTGTGGTGCCTTCCTCACCTCAGGCCTTTGCAGTTTCTGTTTTTCTTTATGAAACACTGGAGGCCCAGTGCACGAATTCATGCACCAGTGGGATCCCTCGGCCTGGCCTGTGGGATTGGGTCGAAACTGGCTCTCTGATATCCCCTAAAGGGTCCCGGATTGTGAGAGGGCACAGGCCAGGCCGAGAGACCCCACCGGTGCACCATCAGGGCCAGGGAGGGACACAGCAGGTTGGCTAGCCGGGGAGGGACTGCAGGAGGGCTATAGGGCATGGTCAGCCCATCTTGCTCAGTCCTGATTGGCTGGACCCCAGCAGCAAGCTAACCTGCCAGTTGGAGCATCTTCCCCTGTGATCAGTGCACATCATAGTGAGTGGCCAAGGGGCCTTAGCATATTATTAGCATATTACGCTTTGATTGGTTGAATGGACAACCAGACCACCAGACACTTAGCATATTAGGCTTTTATTATATAGGATTATTATTTAGGATTCCTTGGCAAAAATTTACAGGATTCTTTCACACTCATTGTTCTGGTCACTGCTCAAATGTTACTTTTTCAGCAAGTCTTTATCTGATCAGCCTATACAAACCATACCCACTGAATCAGTCTGCTCAATTTTCTTGTGTCTCTTTCTTAGAGATTGTCAGTACTGTGCTTCAAGTGTTTATTTATTTATTTATTTATTTTTGTATAATGTCTGTCTCCCTCATTAGGTTTTAAACTACATGGCATCATGGATTTTGACTGTTTTGTTCACTGCTACAGTTCTTATAAGAGTAAAATATACAAAGTAATTGGACATATATCATTAGTTGAATGAATAAAAGCTATATTCCTTGATTTAACAAATCTAGAAAATAATATTTTATCTATCATATGAACCATGAAGAAAACTTAGTGCATTTCTTACTTTCTCTTTTATGATTCTCAAAATTCTTATTTTATTGCTTTTAGTTTTCTAGATGCATAGCATCTACCTCACAATTACAAGCATACCTCGCAGATACTGGGGTTCAGGTCTAGATTACTGCAATAATGTGAGTATCCCAATTTAGTGAGCCCTAATCTTTCTTCTGGTTGAAGGGTCTTGCTTTCAATTTGTAGAAAATACAACACCTGCAACTCAATAAAACAGCGCACAGTAAAATGAGATATGCTGGTATGCTACATTTAATTATAACATAAGAGAAATTCAATAAAATACTGTCAATTTAAAACATTTCAGGGACTTATAAAAGTATTACCGACACCCTTACTTAATTTACCCTTCCCACCAAATCATACTTTGCTTCCAGTGTGATAACCATGGTTGTCTTCTATTGTATATGATATTAATAATTGTATATTCATTTGTAATGGTATTACAGTGATCATAGTAAATGAATACTAGTTCTATAATGAGAAAACCAAAATGTCAGGAATTCAATATAGTAAAGATTTAGCTTTTATTAAGTCAGAGTCTGATTTAAATTGATTGGTTCTCCAGAAGCTGCCTTTTAGATAATATAGCAGTAATTCAGTTTCCTTTGATTATAGGCAATGACAAATTCAATATTGTGTGACGCCCTCAGAGTACCTAAACTAGGAGAAGAGAGACTGTGAATGAGCATGAAGTATGCCTAGGCCCATAAGGGGTGTACATTAGTATGTTTAGATTTTATGTAAGAAGCAATTAAGTGAACACAAAACTAATATAAAGGGCAATTGGGAAATATATTTTACTATGTGATCAAACAAAAAATCAGTTAAGAATTAGTTTTTGAGAAAAAATATTATTGAAAAAGTTTTTACCAACATTGATCAATAAAAAGATAGAAAACACAGAACAGAAAGGAGAAACGTGGTTAGCATAGCAGGTCTTATATTGAAGAAAAGTAAGGAGATATAATTAGCAAATGAATACCAATACATTCAACAACTTAGATAAAACTTGAAAAATGCTAGAAACTGACAAAAGAAGAAATAGAATATCTGAATTACTGTATATATTGAATTTTGCATTAAAATTCAGTTTTTTAAATTTTCTTATTGTCTTTCAGTTTATAGAAATGTTTATTAACCTGATATTCTAGAGCCTTCTTAAAAGCCTGCATTCATTCTTCCAAGATTTTTTGTATAAATTTCCTGAGATATTGCATGTACATATTCGTGTTTGTTGTTGTTGTTTTAAGAGAGTTTATTTCTTTATCTACAGTACTGTGTGGCTTTTATTTAATTGTCATAGCAGATGACTTTGAACTCTTGGCATAATATCTTATTGGTCATGATGCTTTATTTTATAGTTGCTGCTGAATTTTATTAGCTAATTTATTAAAGGATATTTTGCAAATATCAAGCTGTAGTATTATTTTCTTTTACTATATTTGTCTCTTTTGGGTATTAGGATAATTCCAGCCTCAGAGGAATAAAATGTGTTCCTTCTGAAATTTCTTAAGAAGTGACTTTACTATATTTTCTTTCCCTATGGTTAGTTCACTTAATTCATGCAGGTCACTCACAAAGCTCTAATTAGAAATAGCTTCCCTCACCAACCAATATAAAAAGAGTTCCCCATACCAACGTCTGTTTTCATATTTGACATATCATATTTATATTTATTACTTTACCAATTGTCCAAAATTAATGAGAACAGGTGTGTGTGTGTGTGTGTGTGTGTGTGTGTGTGTGCGCGCTGTATTTGCCTAGAAAATTCTCTGGCACATACTAATTGTTTAATAAATATATGTCGAATGAATCAATGGAAATTTAATCACTTTCACATTTGGCAATCTATCCTAAAGAAATGATCTGAAATATAGCCAGTGTTTTTTTTTTTTGAGAAACTATTCATTGCATTATTATTTCCCATAGCAAATTATTGATAGGACCTAACGTTCTGGATTATTTTAGCATACACACATAAACAGATACTATGCATGAAGGTATGTCTTAATATCATGAAATATGTTTCATATTTGTTACGTATGTTGTACCCAAGATGTGATTCAAACCACAAAAGTACATAAGAAAGTACATTGGTATAAAGTACATAAAAATATTACTAAAATCATGGAAAATTAGTTGAAACCCTTTTTCTTTAAACCTTTCTAAGATTATGTTTTTGTAATAATAATTAATTAAAAACATTAATTAAAATCGTGTGAGGGTAAATAAATGAGTTTCTTTGTTTCGTTTTTTAGAAAAATCAAATTGATAAATATATAATTCTCTCAATGTTTTATTTCATAAGCCTTTTTGGAATTATTTTAGGAATAAAGTCTGTTTTTTTATGCTTAATTACACACCTTACACACTTATTCCTTTAGTTATGAAATTGAATTCTAAACCATGATGGAGCAACTTAATTCTATCACCCCAGTTATGTCAAAATTTGCTGTGGGGATTAAATAGAAATCTTAGGTTCTTTGACTCTCCACCTCTCCATGTTTTTTTTCAGTAAAAATCTGTTTAACAAGAAATATATCTGAAGCATTATATACCAAACTAGAGGCCCAATGCATGAAAATTCGTGCAAGAGTAGACCTTCCTTCTCCTGGCTGTCAGCACCAGCTCCCCTCTGGCACCCGGGACCCAGACTTCCCTCCTCTGGCCACCCACAAGTACCCGGGACCCGGGCTGGCTTCCCTCTGGCCCCGGCTATGTCAGGAAGGTCGTCCGGAATGACGTTTGGAAGACTTCCGGTCTAATTAGCTTATTACCCTTTTATTATTATAGATTATTATTATAGATGCTATTCACAGAGAGTCACAAATTGCATTCTGATAATTTTGTATACATCTGAAGTTAGAAAATCAGTTTCCTCTATTTAAAATATCACTTCCCAAATTTATGTCATCATTGTATAACATAAATTTATGCCTGTTACTCAAATGCTATATCAAAAGGATATTTTCCTGGTGAGCCACAAGAAAAGTCAGTGTGCTCCAATGGTTTGAAATGTGAGCTCTGGAGTTTGAAATCTAACCCTATACTGCTAGGCCCAGTTATGTCGCCTCCTTGTGCCCCAGTGGCTTCATTTTTAAAGTAGGGGATTAGAATAGTAACTATCACAGTTTT
Organism: Myotis lucifugus; assembly: GCF_000147115.1. Classification (NCBI taxonomy): domain Eukaryota; kingdom Metazoa; phylum Chordata; class Mammalia; order Chiroptera; family Vespertilionidae; genus Myotis; species Myotis lucifugus. The sequence continues at coordinate 63,826,650 of NW_005871048.1, read as the reverse complement.
ATGACATTTAAAATGGCAAATTATGTGTGTTAATATCTTAGAGACACATCTATCATAGTATTGTATTCACTTCGTTATTATTATTATTCTTGTTTAACCCAGTCCATTTGCCTAATTGCTTAGAATTTCGTGTTGTACCCACTCTCTTCAAGAAAGCTAATAGATTAAAGATGACAGAACTTATTGGTTATTGGGGTGAAGGGTGTTTCAGGGACCATGCTGGTCCTTGGATATGCACTGCCTCCTGTCCTCCGAATTATGATCAGCTGGTTAGCTGCCTAGGCATTTTATTCCTGTATTAGGCTGATTTCTGCAATTGGTGGCATGGTGTTACTGTATGTTTCTCTGACCCATAACCTCTGTGTGACAGTAGCCTAGGCTGACCTCCCTGAAGCCTCTGTTACCATGTCACCACCCGGTTCCCATCACCTGTTATGAAATGAATGTTTGTGTCCAACCTCGCCCAGCTCAAATGTTAAAATCCTGACCCCCAGTGTGATATTATTAGGAGACAGGGCATTTGGGAAGTGATTAGGTCATGACATGAGGATGGAGATTAATATCCTTATAAAAGAGACCCCAGAGATACCTCAATCCTTGTGTCACATGAGGACACAGGAAGAAGATGGTCATTTCTGAACCAGAAGTGGGCCCTCACCAAACCCAAATCTGCAGGTGCGTTGATCTAAGACTTTCCACCCTCCAGAATTGTGAGAAATATATATTTGTTGTTCAGGTCAACCCGTCTACAGTAGTTTGTTTTAGCAGCCTGAGCAGACTAAGACATTAGTTATACTCCAGTCTGGGAAGGGAATAACAGTTATTTTGGATTTTATATTTCCTTCTCACAATTCAGTAACCCCAAACCCACAATCTTTGGCCCCAGAGCAGCCAGATTGGGCCACATACCTCCATGGGTGTCTCATTATATTCTGGTGCAGAGGCAAGATTCTCCCTTACCTTTCACTCTTTGATATCTCTACTGTTCTTCAAAGTTTAATGGTGGACATATGAGAGGATGTGAGGAGAGAGATGCTGTCATAAATAATAAAAAGTATACATAAGAATGTTTATAAAGTCTGAATCCAGAGAAAGACAAGTATCACATAATTTCACTCATATGTGGGATCTAATGAACAAAAGAAACTGATGAACAAAATAGATCAAGAGACATAGAAGCATGGAATGGACTGATGAATTTCAGAGGGAAGGGGGCAGAGAGAGATTAACCACAGAAAATATATATATATATATCACACAGACACAGGACCCAGGCCTGGGGGTGGGTGCAGGGTGGAGGGGGTCAATGGGAGAAAAATGGGAACATCTGTAACACTTTCAACAATAAAGATAAAATTAACAAATAACACAAAAAAACACCAAAAACACCAAAACAAAAAAACAAACCAGAAAAACGTAACCATAAGCATGTACTGGAGACATAGACTGTATGCAGACATTCGAACCACAGGGAAAATCATGCCTCTCTTCTCCTTTATCTTCGTTAACTAAAGCGGCTACGTATCAAACCTTTCCACTCTTGTTAAGTGCACTCATCTAGTCTGGATCTATGCGGACTGTCCCTCTGTTAATTCCTCTATTTGACTGAAATATTGATTAAAATATCCATGTGTAAATTAGACTATGGTAAATAGAATTTCAATTTAAATGTTAGCTGTCAATGTTCCAATCAAGTGTTTCTGTGCTCAATGACAGTCCCGTCTGTCCTTACTGGACAAAGAAGTTCTTAACATCCCCGCATACAGCAAAGCTGGCATGTATCGCTGAGTATTAGAGTGCTTTTCTCATTAGGTGGTGATTTCCTTGACAGTAAGGGTTTTCATCTTAAGTCTTGTTTACCGTTTCTCACATAGGCACTGACACATTGCACATATTCTAAAAAGCTTGCATGTTTGTTTAGTAAATTGATGATAGCTAATTCTTATTCTCGAATTTAATAGGAACCCTCTTCCCTGCCAAGTAATTTCTGGATGAGTGAACTGTGTTAATTCTTTTAATTGTCACTGTGTTAACAAAAACAAAACAAAAACAGATAACAACTTGCAGGTGATGATGCTATTTGAAGTAGAATTCTGGCATCAATAATATCCCAGCGCTTGTCTGGAGATAAGCATGGAAACCTGCCCTTTCTGCTTTTTGAAGAGCCTCTGGAGATTTAGTCCCAGGAACATAAAATATCAAGCACTGTAGACCCTTTACCTCTTGCAAAAGCAGTTCTCACTGCAAATGACACTGACGTACAACTTCTGTTTGCTATGAGATTTATTTCTTCATGCTTGGCAATTATGAATAACCTTTGAAGGAAAAAAATAAACAACACAGAGCTGCGTAAGTCATGTGAACCATTTCAGAAATTTCCCCTAAGTTCAAAGAACAAGTAAATATCACTGACACCCACGGATTTAAAATTCTCTGCCCTCTCCCCCCACCAAAAAAAAAAAGATAAAAGTTGTCTCCTGTTTTTGCATCACAAATTGTTTTCATAAGGCGTTTCTTCAGGGGAAGAGGAGAATTTATGGCCTTGAATTGCCTTAACTTTTTAGAGCCTTGAGAATTCACTGAGCCTCAAGCATCCTTTCATTTCCTGCAGCAGTAGTTGTTGAAATTTTTTTTTTAAAAAATTGATCAAATCACTTTGAAAAAAAAAGCAAACTATCCGCCTGGTGAGTCTAAGGCTAATGGTGATGATACTTCAGGCCCTTGGGGAATTGAAAAGTGCAATTCAGAAAGAGAATACAATGCCAAAAAAATTGCTAGAGAGACTCTGGGTATTAGACAGAAGGACAGTAAATATCCCATTGTTATTGAAATTACATCCATTATTTTCATAATTCAGAATAGGTGCATATAAAACATTCTTTTTTACAAGCTCGACATAAAGTGGAAAAGACACATTTACCAGATAAGGTAAAGAATAAAAATCGATATGTCAGAAACACAAATATTTTTAGAAAATTGACAGAGTACCCAAACAAAGGCTCCTAATAGAAGTGTTTCCATCAAATATAAAATAGAGTGAGAAATGCATTCCACTGACTCTCCCATTTTGTTCTTTATCAGGCTTATCCTCAGGCTTCCTCCAGTACAAAACAGTGTGTCTTCCTCAGGAGCTCCCGTATAGCCCATAGTTAAGAATACAAAGAGTAAATCAGAAACTGTACTGCTGCAAAGGAAGAGATCTCCATCATTTCAGCTCCAAACAGAGAGGATATAAGATGCTTAAATCCAGATGGAAGATATTTAGGTGACTAGAATTGTAAATTTCAAGCCATTAGACCTTAAGCCAGGTTACTTATAAACTTTGAGCTTGGTAGTAGGTTAGAACAACACTCACAAATATACTGTGATTTAGGAAATGCAATGAGAGAAAAATGATCTATTAACAAAAGTCTATTTGCCATATATGCAAGCAAATTTGTATAAGAACCATGCATTTTGTATATTTATCTAAGCAACTTATTCTATATTTCTTAATTGCTTTTTTTCCCTTCAAACACCTAAAATATGTCACCAAAGATTGACAAAAAATGCAAGTTCACAAGTAACTTAGTAAATAGTAAAGACCATTTACTGTACGTAGTTTGATCTGAGCATTTTACCCTACCCTCAATAATAATCCTATGTAATAAAAGCCCTGAGGGCATAGCTAGCGACCAGACACTCAACCCAGGAGGAGGGGGAGGGGGGGCGCAGTGAGGCCTGGAGGCGCATGCTATGGCCCAGGGATCCCAGGAACTGCAATCCCAGAGCTTGCTTTCCAATAAAAAATAAAAAAATTTGAAAATGAAAATAAATAAATTGGAAAACAAAACAACAACAACAAAAAAACGGCTGATGCTGCCACCCTGGGAAGAACGGCTCCAGGAAGGAAAGGCCTCCCCAGGCCCCGCCTGGCCTGGCAGCTGGCTGACATGCTGCTGGCTTGCAGGGACTCACTGCTGAGGGTCAGCTGCTTCCAGCTACTGGCTTCCTGCCCGCCCCTTCCTAGACTACCTGCGCTTGGGGGCGTGGCTTTGGCCTCCCTGGCCAATAGCACCACTTCATCAGCTCTGGCTTCCAGCTTCTGGCTTCCTGCCTGCCTCTTCGCATACTACCTGCGCTTGGGGGCGTGGCTTCGCCCCCAACCAGCCAGAAAGTGGCAGGACACAGCCACCAGCACTGGCTGGGCTGGGCATTGATTTGGCTGTGTGACTGACATCTATGTGCAGTTACACTGCATGTTTACATTTGTAGGGAAGCAGGGCAGCCCGCTTCTACCTCCCGCTTCACCTTCGGCTAAGAAAGGCCTGCTGATCTCCATGTTTCTCTTCCCATCTGGAATTAAAACTTCTTGGGGATGAATGATTCCAGCAATGGCCCCAACACACACTCGGTGTCATTGTCACAGCCATTCCCAGTCATTACAGCCCGTTCCTCAGTCCACAGTGCCCTGCTCCACCCACTGCCACTCCTCACCTGTCACCCCCTGAGGACCACCTTCTGTTATCCTATTTGAAATGTGAGCAAGATCTCAAATGCCCCCCTGTCAATAGCTCCCTTGCCCTACCTTTCTTCCTCTAAAAACCTTACATTTTAAAAATATATATTTGATTGATTTCAGAGAGGGAAATAGAGATGGAAACATCAATGATGATAGAGAATCATTGATTGGCTGCCTCCTGCACATTCCAAACTGGGGATTGAAACCTTCCCTGGCTAGCAGGCCCTGGGTGGCCTGCACAGCACTGAGGGAAGGAGAGGGGGGAGGCAGGGAACCATGGGGTGGCAGAGCGCCGAGGGCAGCATCGACATCTGGCATCTGTTCCTTCAGCACCTGGCCTGGCTGTCACCTCCTCTCCCGACTCTGTGGGGGCCTTCGGGCCCTGAGCAGTCTGGCCCTGATGGGCCCTGACCGCCTGCCAGGCCTAGAGACCTCACCCGTGCATGAATTTTGTGCACCAGGCTTCTAGTACAATATGATACTGAATACATTATTTAAGGGTAAACTTGTAGTATATATTGGCAATATGAGTTTATGCATATATCTATAACATTTGCTGTGTATACACATTTGTGTGCATGTGTGTGTACATGTGCATATGTAACAGAGAGATGTGTATTAATATATCCATATCTTAATGTCTTGTAGTGTAACATGTTATAATTAGGGATTTGAAATAGATAAGCAAATTATTAAAAAATATCTACTACTATTTACTATAATATTTTTGAAATGATTTCTTTGATCAATGAATTAGTTTTATTTTTAAAAAATTCTTTATTGTTTAAAGTATTACATATATGTTTCCCCCATTACCTCTCCTCTGCACTCCCCTCCCCACCCAGAAAATGCCCTCACTTCTCTAGTGTCTGTGTCAATTGGTTATGCTTATATGTATGCATTCAAGACTTTTGATTGATCTCTTACCCCTTTCTCTCCCCTGCCTTCCCTCTGAGGTTTGACAGTCTGTTACTGATCCCTATGTATTTTCTATATATTATATGTAAATAACATAACATTGAATATGAGAAAATTTAAAGTGTATCAGACAAGACTTATTCACCACTTCTTTTCATGTATACTCATTAACTAATGTGATACTAGTGTAATGATAAAGAACATGAGTTATGCTGCCAGACTCCTGAGTTTAAATATGGGCTTTGAAACATACCACCTGATGGGTTGAATTACCAAATCTTTCTGTTCAGTGTCCTTATCTGTAAAATGGGATTTCTGACACTGTCTATCACATTGTGTTGTGACAATTAAAAAGTTGATATATAAGTACTAAAATGATTGACTCAGAGTTAAGTGTTTTATTAACAATGACAGTGACAATGATAATAATAATTATAATTATATTTACTTTAAAGATTATTATTAATGATCTTGAGTTTAGGAATTACACTGATAATTTATTGTGTCATTTTAAGTATTTATATGATCAATGTGGAAGAACTAACATTATTGAAAGTTTTCTAAGGTAAACACATATGGACTTGCATGGGGAAATATATTTCTTTACCAAAAATGCCATATGAATTAATATACTATTTATTTGCTTTTCTCACTCAAAATTTTATCATGAAGTTATTTCCAAGTTACTCAACTCTAGAGTAAACATGCAGCATTTATTTACCCAGTTCCTTTTTGTTGCTTGAATAAGATTATTGACCACCCTGACACTAATTACCATCTCTGATAATTTCCAAATAGATAGATAGATAGATAAAATGATTTGGAAGCACCTTAAAGCCAAAGTGTTCAAAATTGAACTCATCCTTGTCTTCCACTTACAATTTGCTCCTCCAATTATTTTTTTAGAACTGGAACTCAGCCAATATTTTTGTGTTCTCTTCTCTCTCATGGTCCATGTCTCTCATTAGGTCCTCCTGATTCCGTCCCCTAAAAAGCTCTCAATTCTCCCCTTCCCTCCATCTCTACTGATGTTCCTATAACTTAAAGGGTGACTGTTTCTTAGCTAGTCAGCTAAAATTAACTGGTTATTTTCCCCATGCTTATCAGCTTGAAAACTATTTAGAAATGTCTGTTTTCTTTAATATAATAAAAATATTAACATATTGAACAGTTATGGATCCACTGTGAACATTTTAATTGCTTTACATTCTTATTAATTCTCAGGGGGAAAATGAGAAAATAATATTGGTATACTAGTTCGTAATTGAGGAAACACAGACACAGAAAGTTAAATAGTCCTAGACTAGGTCGTTAAAAGATGCTAAGCAAAATCAAAATTGCCCAATAAAACTTAGAATATCCTTATTTATCTCAGTGACCATGATTCACTCCTTTATGTTGCTCAGGAATTGGGCTAGTGCCCTTGCCTCCGGCAAGCCCCTTTTCACCCCCTAAAATTCGGCTAGGTCTCAAAATAATGGACTTCTGAAATGACAGTAAATCACCCAGTGTTTCAGTTTTTATGACTATTCTTTGTGTATCTACTTCTCCCCCTAACATGACCTGCTCTGGGAGGGAGGGGACTGGCCAGGTCTGCTGCTCTCTGCTGATTATAATGTCGGACACTTAGTGTGGGACCAATAATTTCTATTAAGATTGTGAATCACTGAAGGTAACTCACGACCTTTTTGTGGTGATTTGCCAAATTTCTGCCATTCTTTCTAGAACCATAACACCTAAATCATAGAAAACTAAGCTGTTACCAATATAGTAACTGCATGCAGACTTGGTGGGTCTGGGTGGATGGAGAACTCAAATAGTAGTTTAACATAAAATGATTCCATATGCCTCTTTACAGAATTCAGAAGGGATCCACTCTTACTTCAGGTTGGAGATTAATTCATGGGCATAATCTGTTGCTTTTATTATTTTCAGGCCAGATTTATATATTTGAAACTAGATATCTTTCCTTTGCAATTTTTCCCTTTTACCTATTACAGATTATTTATTCGTTAAATAAACTTTAAAGATACTCTTTGCCACATGCTATTCCCAGTGAAATTGGAATACATGTTATTGCTACAAGTTTTTAGACATTTAGTTCAACAGCTTGATACAATACATGAATTATTTTTATTATACATATTTGATATCCTATATAATAAAAGGCTAATATGCAAATCGACCAAACAGCAGAACAATCGGTCACTATGATACGCACTGACCACCAGGGGGCTCAGTGCAGGAGCTGCCCCCTGTGTCAGTGGTGCCAGAAGCTGGGCTCATGTCTGGCAAGTGCAGAGGTGGCGGCGGGAGCCTCTCTCTTGCCATCACTGCAGT
>NW_005871048.1:63800846-63818791 GCF_000147115.1 Myotis lucifugus | reverse complement strand
AGGCTAAGCCTCAGTCGGATATCTCCCAAGGGTTCCTGGACTGCGAGAGGGCGCAGGTGGGCTGAGAGACCCCCCCCCCCCAGTGCACTAATTTAGTGCACCGGGTCTCTAATCCTATCTAATAAAGACAGAATATGCTAATTGACCATCACAAAAGATGGAGGCACCTAGTCCCCTCAGCCCTGCCAGAGTCCCACAGTCCTTTCAGCCCAGCCGAGGGGGGGGGAGGAGCAGGTGCACGGTGCGGCTGGACCCACCCTCAGCCCCCCAGCCACCCAGGGCCGGCCCAAGGTCAGGCAAGCCTCGATGTCAGCTGCCCAGACGACGTCTGAGGCGCAGGCAAGCCTCAGATGTTGGCTGCCCAGCCACCCAGGGCCAGCCCTAGGTGCACACAAGCCTCGGATGGTGGCTGCCTAGCTTCCCAGGGCTGCCCGAGACTCAGGTAACCAGGGCCGGCCGAGGCTTGCGGGGCTGGTAGTGGCAGCAGCAGCAGAGGTGTGATGGGGAGCTTGGCCTTCCCCTGGTCGCCTCCCGCCCCTGAGGCTCCCGGACTGTGAGCAGGCTGGGCTGAGGGACCCCCCCCCCCTCCAGTGCATGAATTTTTATGCACTGGGCCTCTACTATCAAAATAATTTGTTATTCCTGCATAACCAAAAAACTACAACTCAAAAATTATCATGCTAATATTCACAAGGCATAAGCATTTGTTGTTTTATAACATTTGTACCAAGGCAATACAGTCTATTTTTCCTTAATACTTCAGTCAAAAAGCAACAATTTTAGAGGATATGTCCCAGGATACAATAGAATGGCTAACTTTTTACATTTGATGGTGACCTTTAAGTCCCCAGGTTTAATAGTCTTAGGACTATCAAATGAACAGAAAATGTATTTGTCCAAAACAAGCCTCATTAATATCACCAGCCACATCTGACAAACAGGCTATATTTGCTGGGAATTGGCTTTTCAGATCTGGGTGACAGTGTTTCTATTTCATGTTTAATTACTTAACCTCCAAAATGCAACAAAATGAGTAAAATAAATCTTGGGGGAAAAAATCCCCCACTGTATTTTTAAAGAGCAGCTTGGCTCTTTAGCCCTGTGATTGGCATTGTGTGTGTGTGTGTGTGTGTGTGTGTGTGTGTGTGTGTGTGAGTGAGTGATACCCATATTTGAGATGTTTGCCTTTTTCAAGTGGATGGCTGGGCAATCTAAGATTAAGTCAGGCACCTGAATTACTAAAAATGAAAGCCAACTATCAGGATGAACACTACACAAGGTATTTACAAAGTCCATATAGCCCGACTGGTGTGGTTCAGTGGTTGAGCATCGACCTATGAACCAGGAGGTCACTGTTAAATTCCTGGTCAGGCATGCCTGGGTTGTGGGCTTGATCCCCAGTTGGAGGCATGCAAGGGGCAGCCGATCAGTGATTTTCTCTCATTATTGATGTTCCTCTCCCTCTCTCCCTCTCCCTTCCTCTCTGAAATCAATTAAAAGATATATTTTAAAAAATGTCCATGTAAATAAATTACACATAAATAAATGATCTTATAAAGAAATGGATAAAATCAGCAATTAGGAAAATTGTGACTTTAAAGTAAAACAATAAAATGGGGTGTGTGAAATAAATTGTCTTCAAGTCAGAAAAACTTAATATCTCTGACGGTGCTTCTAAGGGAAGCTAATGAGAATCTGTTGATTCAAATCGAAACATACACCAAGGTGAAAGGACAGAAGTTTTTAGATGCTGTACTATAAAATTATGTGATTGTGATCTGAAAACTTGAGACTAAACTTTGGAATAATAATATTTTAGTGCTGCATATGTTAATCTAATTTAGGTGTTTTGTGCATGTGTGTGTGTATGTGTGTCTGTGTCTGTGTTTGTATGACAAATAGAATTATCTAAACATTTCAGTTTTCTTTGGTTTCCAAATACCAGATACTTTTTTGATAAAAACACACCAGAATTATTTTTAATGCTCTCAAATGTTGCATATTAATTTATGACATACAAATGTGAGATATTTCTTATGCCAACTATAAGTTATCCAAATGTTGTATTATGTTACTAACATTATTTTGTATAACAAATATTTACTGCTAATACACTTCTGCAAAGAAAGTAGGTAATAAAAACATTAAATGAAGTAAACTTAAAGTCAGATACTATCTCATATTGACATTGTATAATTGTTCTTGTGAATTCATATTTTATTTAAACTTGCCAGTCAATTGATGTTATTGTTACACTAGGAGGCCTTGGAAAAAACTGGTATGCATATGTTTATTTGTGTTTATAAACTAGAGATTTCACATTTGATTATTATAATGGCAGACTGGTCTAATGAAAATTGTTAACCTTTTAATGTTCATTCAACCTTCAATTCTCAATCTGTCACAAATTCTTATCATGGATATCCACACTGTAGCTGGATCATCTTGTCAGATTTTTCATCAGACAATTAGAAGGCATATTCAATATGTGGAATTTGTTTTTTTGACTCACTGCCCATAAACATTTTTCCCACTCTATCTTAGCTATGCTCTGCATAGTCAGGCTCAAAACTTTTTCTTCATTCCAAAGTACTACATTCTAATATATTTAAACATCTTAATTTATGGTTATATTGAGCAACATTCCCAGCCTGCTTTTTCTGCTAACTATATATTATTTAGTAATCCAACCAATTTCTCTCCATTCCCCACTTGCATTTCTATCCAACTTAGATTTTATGGTCCATTGTTTCAATAATTTTATTGCCATTTCCAGAAAGAATCTTGGTCACTTCCTTTTGACAAAACTGTAATTCTGGAATAAGCCATTTTGTCTTAATCTCTATAGCAACAGATAAGAATTGGAGATGAGAATCATATATAGGTTGACTGGAATTACAATTCATAGTCACCAACATCAACAAAACCCTCATAATTGTACATGTTTTGCATTAACCTTTTCTAATTTTACTGCATATCATGTTAGAACTAGTACAAAATGGAAGTGTAGTTCAAGATCTTTTTCATTAAAAACTCCAAAAAAAATTATTGAAGACATTAAATGTATAGTTTCTTTTCTTTAAAAATATCTTATGAATGTTGTAAAAGTGAAACATGAAGAAGAACAAAAAATTACAGATGTATAAAATACATAATTTTATAGCCCGACAGTAGCTCGATAGTTTAGCATAGACCTATGGACCAGGAGGTCACGGTTCCATTCCCTGTGAGGGCATGTGCTTGGGTTGCGGGCTTGATCCCCAGTGGGAGGCATGTAGGAAGCAGCTGATCAATGATTCTCTCTCATCATTGATATTTCTCGCTCTCCCTCTCTCTTTCTTTCTGAAGTCAATAAAAATATATTTAAAGAAATACATAATTTTATATACTACAATCAATAAAAACACATCAGTAATGCTATATCTTGATTGATTAAATATTTGTAGTGTTTCTAAACATATATATTAGATAATTAAAACATACATTTAATAACTTCATTTTTAATATATAAATAAAAAAAGTAATGCTAATCACTTTTTTGAAAATGCACGATACAAATATTGTTTGGTAATTTTCAATTTTGCAAAGGATTTTTCTGCTGATGCAACTGTTATTAGAGGTCTTATAGAATTTTGTTTATTGTGAAAATATTTAGATAAATCAATATTTAGATTTCATTTCTGCAAAGAGGTTCGCATATTAAGTACTCTTTCATTACCTCTTTTGAGGGCACTTCTGTTTAAGGCCATAACCTTAAACACAAAATAGTCTTGGAATGTTTTTTTAATTTATTTTGGTTGCAAGAATTAAGTGGCATATTATATTTAAAGCTGTGGAATTACCTTTGAAAGATGTCAAAATACTGGTAGCTATTGCAAATAATGTTTAGAGGAGTATATGTACTTGCAGAACTTTAAAACTAGATGTTTTCTTTTTAATAGCAATAATGCGGGTAAAATTATATGTTCTTAATAATGAGGTGTTTCCAAACAACTTGCAATTCTGCTCAATAATGTGCCTCAATGAATCACAGAGCTAAGCAATCCAGTGCTTTAAAGTTGCTCAATATGTCTAAGTACAATCCAATCTTGATAATGACTGCTCTTTTTTATTTTTCATTTTAATATATTTTTATTGATTTCAGAGAGGAAGGGAGAGGGAGGGAGAGATAGAAACATCAATGGTGAGACAGAATCATTGATCAGCTGCTTCCTGCACACTCTCTACTGGGGATTGAGCCTGCAACCTGGCCATGTGCCCTGACCAGGAATCGAACCGTGACCTCCTGGTTCACAGGTCAATGCTCAACCACTGAGCCATGCAGGCCAGGCTGCTCTTTTTTTAAATAACAGCTTTACAAAGCTATGTATGGTTCATATACTATACAATTCACCCAAAGTATATAATTCAATGCTTTTTAGTATATTCACAGTTATGTACAACCATCACTACAGTTGATATTAGAACATTTTTATCACTTCATAAAGAAACCCTGTATTTTCAGTTAACACCTTAGATCCCTTAGCCTCCTAACCCTAAGCAAAACACTTTCTATTGCCATAGGTTTTTCTGTTGTGGACTTTTCATAAACATGGAACATGTAATATGTGGTATTTGTGACTCTCTACTTTTATGAAGTATAATGTTTTCAAGGTTTAATTATGTTGTAGAACATATCAGTAACCCATTCCTTTTTATGGCCAAGTAATATTAAATATCACATTCTGTTTTATCATCAAATGATAGATATAGAGTTATTTCTACCTTTTGACTATTATGAAAAAATACCCTATAACAAAAAACATATGGATACTGGGACAAGTTTTGTATGAATATAAGTTTTCATTTCCTTTGGAAATATAGCTGAGTGGAATTGCTATGTCCTGTGATAACTTTATGTTTAAGCACCATTTTACATTTCCACCAGCATTGTATGAGGCTTTGATTTTTTCACATCCTAGCAAAAACAATGCTTGTTGTAATCTCAGTTTTTATAATTATAATTACATAATATAATTTTATAATTATAGCCATCATATAAAACCTCCCTACACATGTACACAAAGTGGACATGAAATGGTATGTTATCTGTGGCTTCTATCTGTATTACCCTGATAAATAATAATGTGGAAGATCTTGTTATTTCTATTTAATCAATTGCTTTGCTCATGTTTAAAATTGGTATGTTTGTATTTTTTTATTATTGAGTTGCAAAGATTCTTTATATATTTTAGATACAAATTCCTTATAAGATTATTATTTGTAAATATTTTATTTCATTCTGTGGGTTGTCTTTTCATACTCTTGATAGTTTTCTATATAGTTGCATATAAATTTTAAGATCAGTTCTCAATTTCAGCAAAGAAACAAGTTGAGACTCTATAGGAATTGTATTGAATTTGTAGATTAATTTGTGGCATATTGCCATTTAAAAAATATATATAAAAAATATATATTTTTTTATTTATTTCAGAGAGGAAGAGAGAGGGAGAGAGAAAAACATCAATGATGCAAGAGAATCATTGATCGACTGCCTCCTGTATGCCCCCTACTGGGGATGGAGCCCACAACTTGGGCATGTGCCCCAGACCAGAATTGAACTGAGACTCTTCAGTCCACAGGCAGATACTCTATCCACTGAGCCAAACCAGCAAGGGCTGTATTGCCATTTTTACATTAAGTCTTCTAATCCATGAATATGATATATTTTTCCTATTAATTTTTATTTTTCCAACAGTGTTTTATAGTTTCCAGACTGTAAGTTGTATATTTTTTGTCAATTTATTTCCTAAATATTTTATTCATTTTATACTATTTTACATGAAATTGTAATTTCATTTTTGTGTTGATAATTGCAAGTGCATAAAGATATAATGGATTTTTTTATATTACTCCTGCATCCAACTTATTTGTTAGTATTAATAGCTTTTAGTGGATTCTGCAGAATTTTTTATATATGGGACCATGTCATCTGTGAATAGAATAGTTATATTTCTTCCTTTCCAATACACATCTTTTATTTCATTTTCTTGCCTAATTACCCTAGCTAGAGCTTCTAATGCAATATTGAATACAAGTGGCGAGAATGAATATCCTTGTTTTATTCCTGATCTTAGAGTGAAAGCACCCTGGCTTTCACTACTGAGTATGCTCTTCCCTCGGGGTTTTCATAGATGTCTTTATAATGAAGATCCTTTAACAAAACGTTCTTCTGTAATTTTATATAACATTAGGGACATGACATTGCCCAGTTTCAAAGGTCAACTTTTTCTTTTCTATTTTTCTGAGCCTATTATTGAGTAAATAAGTCAGATAAAGACTGCTAAGCAAAACTGGTTATTTTGTCTGGACAGAGACAAAGACAAAAACAAATGCAAAAAACTCAGTCCTACGCTACTTTCTCTATTGTGACACTTATCAGATTCTGCATAGCAGTGGAGGAGAGGAGTTCATGTAGTTTTCCAGCCATGAATTAAATAGCAAATTGATCTCTTCTGAATATTGTTTCTTTTAGGTGTTTTTTGTTTATTTGTTTTTAGTCGGGAACCTCAGGTGAAGAGAAAACATATAGTAGGACTTACCATAGTAGCCAAAAAACAAAACAAAACACACCCCCAAAACAAACAAAAAAACAAGAACAACAAATTTAAAAAACTCCCACCAACCATCAAATAGCAAATATTTACAATATTTTTGTGTGCTTAAGAAGTTAGAATTTCTTTAACTGTGTTTCATAATTTGTTTGCTTTCAGACAGTGAGAGAGACTGTAGTGAATATATACCAGTTTCTTACTAATTGGAATATTAATCTAACTAGAATGCAGTTTGACTTTTATGGTCAGCTTTTCCAGAGAGCAAAATGCATATGAAAATAAAATCATCATAAGAATGGGCAACTATTATATGGTTAATGGTCTGGCAAGTAAAAGTGCTGTTTAGAGGAAAGGAGAAAATATTTTGCACAATAATACTTCAGAGTCAATGACAAGTAAACAAACTAAAGAGATGCCAAAATACAAAAGTAATTCCTCTGGGCAATATATCACACATAGCAGACTATGACACAAAAATCAATGAGAGATAAATGGATGTAAATTCTCTATGGGATTCAGAATATGATGTCAAATTTTATATACAGATCATTACACACAAAGAATCAGCAGCATTCTCATATGTCTTTCCAAATGTCATAATAAAATTATGATTGGATATATGTTATTCAGATGCTTAAAATATTTTGAAAGACATTGTTTACCTTTAATACATATACCAAAGGTAGTAATTTGTGACAAAGTGGACAATGAGGAGGTCATATATAAAATGAATATAATGGGTAGCTGATTTTCTGAAGAGTGGAATACTCAAATGCTTAGAAAACTATTCTCCATTTAACAATTTCAGATGATAAAATGAGGCTAGAATATAATTTTCTGGGAATTACTAGTAAGTAGAAAGTGAGGTGAGGTCTTATTACCAATAAACCATACAGGTTATGACAATTCAATAACCGAAAATTTCTGTTAAAATAAATTAGAGAATTTGAAAGGGGAAAAATTCAAGAGATAATATTTATAATCTAACGTGTCAGTGTTTTCTCTTGGAAATTGATCACAACGTCTAGAATGATGTATGCTCAGAATATCAACTATATTTATTTTAAGTAATGTCCAAGTGTAATATGTATCTTAAATAATATAGCAAACAGGACAAAAGTCTAATGTATTAAAAGGAGCTATAAAACAGAGACAGTTAAATAGGAGAATTAATCAGCATCATAAGTCTGAGTGAGAAAACATGACCATAAGATCCATAAATAAGTTGCTTTCCCCCAGGAAAACTAAACTTTAATTACTGAACTGGAGGTTGTATCTTTATTTAAATTCATTGCCAACCTCAGGGATCTGTTTGGAGAATGCTTTTTTGTATGCATGCATTTTTGTGTCATCTTTACTCTGTTTCTGAACTATAGACCAAGGCTATGTGTGCATGTGGTGTGTGTGTGTGTGTGTGTGTGTGTGTGTGTGTGTGTATGTGTGTGTTTTGATCTACACTTCTTGAGGAAAAGAGTGGTACTGATTCAGAAGAAAAAGTGCTGTAAGGAGAGCAAAATTATTACAGTTAGGACACAGAAGAGTCATAACTAAAAATTTCAAAAGAGCTTTATTAGATAATATAAAGAGACTTGGAGTTAAAAGAATCATAGAATAATTATCAAAGCTCCATTACAGACATAGAACATGTATTCACTACACTAAGATCCAACTTATTCCAAATTAATTTTATTAACCAATAAAGTTGGTTAGTAAAATATATAGGTTTCAAGTGTACCATTCTATGATACATCATCTGCATATTGCATTGTGTGCCCACCACCCAAAATCAAACCTCCTTATGTGACCATATATTTGACCTCCCTTACCCTCTAGTAACCCCCAACACCCCTTCCCTCTGGTACCCATCATTATGTTGTATGTGTCTATGAGCTTTTGTTTGTTTGGTCATTTGTTGCTTTCAGTTTGATATTCCACATATGAGTGAAATCACATAGTTCCTTACTTTTTCTGTCTAACTTGTTTCTTTTAGCATGATATTCTCAAGATTCAAGTTATTGCATTGATGACTCCCCTTTATTATCCAAATGAAAAATAAAAACACTATAGGGTGAAGATAAAATGAGTTTGCTTTTGTAAAATTGGAGGATTCACAGGATGTAGTTAAATACACAATAAGTATTTGCTTTTATAATTACTTTTTGTTATGATACTGAGATTTCAAAAATGTTTAGAGCATTGACTCCTTGAGTTGTTTATAATGTTCTCTAATTTTATAACTGTAATAATTGGAAAGTGAATCGAATACAAATTCCTAACTCCAAGTTCCTTTAGAAAGTATGCAACATTACTTTAATCCCGGCAAACTTTAATTTTTTTTCACATCTGAAAATCTGTTGATATAAAACACAAGCTACATTCCACATTCCATAAGTAATGTACATTCTTAACTATATAAGTGCTAGTTATTTATATCTGCCATAATCTGTAATCTTCTTTTTAAATGTTAAGAACAGTATATGGGTTTGCTGAGCTTAAAAAGTATATTGACTAAAAATAAAATTATGTTGCATCATGATTTTCCTCTTGAGGAGTATGGGCACATCACACACAATATTGTCATATTGTCAGCAAAACTATTATTTTTTTAAAAAAAGAAATTCCTCATCCTCATAAAAATTAAAGGCTTTCAAAAGCAATAGACAAATGTAGATTTTTAACATTTTTTTCTTAAAGAACCAAAGTGTGAGTCTTATATTTAAATTTTTAAGGGATGTTTTGGCTTAGCAAATAAAATAATTAAAATTTATTCAGCAGCCCCAGCTGGTTTGGCTCAGTGGATAGAGCTTCGACCTGCTGACTGAAGGGTCCCGAGTTCCATTCTGGTCAACAGCATATGCCTGATTTCAGGCTCTATCCCCAGTAGGGGGCATGCAGGAGTCAGCCAATGGGAGATTCTCTCTCATCATTGATGTTTCTATCTCTCTCTCTTTCTCACTCCCTTCTTCCCTGAAATCAATAAAAACATATTTTAGAAAAAATAAAATTTATTGAGCACCTCTGTGTGTTTCCATCTTATAACTACCCTCTGAGATAAAAAAATATCAACTTGAGTGCATGTTTCATCAACTCTAAGAGTATTTTATGTACCTTAACTAAACAACTTAGTTTTCATGATGTATCGTTGTGAATAATAGCTTGGCAATGTATTAAAGGCTTTTGCCTTAATGTCCTTTTACAATGCTGCTCTGAAGGAATATCAGTTCTGGTTTAACACATTTGTTTAGGCCTTTGCCATGTTTGCAAATTGTTCTCAGTCTGGTTCATGGTCATGGACCAGGGCTGGACTCTGCATTCTGCCAAGTGATCTTGCTATTTCTCCTTTGCCAGAGTTCTATTCACCCACAATTTTCACTTTAAAACATCACTAACTTTTCTCCAATCATAGAAAACAAGAGCTCTTTCCACTTGATATGTGGCTCTGCCACTCAGACCACGTATCATGCGCTGTTTCCTAGGCTCTGGTAGGCTGTCCTGTGGGTGTGCAGGGCTGTTCTAAATTTGAGGTTGGAATACAGGTCAGAGTGAAGTGTCATCTTCTGAACCCATGACGCTGGCCTCCAGTCTTTCTGTGTATTTTCTATATGTTTTGGATCAAATCCCTTCTTTTGCTTTTAATACTAAGTCTCCTTCAAACTCCAATTTTGTTTATCTTTATTGATAGCATTAAATATGCCACTGTTCCTTATCAATTGTATGGAATTAGTTTGATTGAATCTTAGTCATAGCGTATTCTTGAAAAAACAAGCAAACACAAAACAAAGAAGAAAAATAACTTTCCTAAATAGTGTTTATGACCAGGTAAAATTCACTGATTCTCTTTATTTGATACATGTTCAGTGAATCCATTTGTATTGTGTTTAAAAAACCAGTATTCTCATCTAGAGCTATTTATTCCTTTGTGTTACTTCTATATGTTTCCATTATCCTTGTATATGGGTATATATTGTGTCTTGCATTTCCAGTTCACTGTTAACAATTTTCTAGATGACTGTGAACTTTAGATAGATTTGAAGTTGCATCATCCTTTTCACGCAATTGGCTACCACATGATGATTTCCATGGCCTTCTGCTGACACAAGGTATTTCTTGCTGGTAGTCTTTTTTCCCCCTTAGCCACATACCAGACTTTGCATACATCATCTGTTTAAGTCTATCAAATAGAATGTAAATGTAGCATCTCAATAACTTATCCAGCCTTCATAAAGTGGCACCATCCATCATATGTAATAGCATCCTTTCAAGCACTCAAACACAGCCTACTTAAACAATAAACGCATGGATCAGAACAGGATAATGACCTGACAATATTCTCTACAAAGAGCACACACTGAAATGTTTAGCACCATGGTTTACTTATACCTTTTACTGAAGTAAATAATGAAAAGTACCAAATTAAATTTAGTTTTTTCACTTACACTCATTCTTGGATGTTAAACATTGTACCAGACTTTGGTCATATATGTTGTCTTTAATGTTGAGCGTGGCACAGTTCTAGGCATCATAAACTGTCCTTATTTCTCACCTCCCATGCCCTCCTTCACCTCTCCCAACACCCCCCGCCCCCCGACTTTCCCCAGCAATTACCATACTATTGCCTGTGTCTATGAATTCTCTCTCTCTCTCTCTCTCTCTCTCTCTCTCTCTCTCTCTCTCTCTTCTTTTTTGCTTAATGCCTCTACATACCCACCCCACCGTCACATCCACCAGCTGTCAGCCTGCTTGTTGGTTCATTTTGTTAATTACATTCCACATATGAGTGAAATCGTATGGTACTTGTCTTTGACTTATTTCACTTAACATAATGCTCTCCAGGTCCATCATCTATGCTTTCCCAAAGGGTAAGATTTCCTTTTTTTTTAAATCACAGAGTAGTATTCTATTGTGTAAATGTACCGCAAAAACTAAACAAAACACAAACAAAAAACAAGGAAACAAAATAACAAAACAAAAACTGTCTTCAGCTACCCAAAGTCTTTCTAAGGTATTTTTAACATATACCCACACTTACTTTATTTTTATTTATTTATTTATTTTAGAGAGGGGGGGAGAGAGACAGACAGACAGATAGAAAGAGAGAGACACAAAGAGACAGACATTGAATTGTTGTTCAGCTTTTCATGCATTCATCGGTTGATTCCCATATGTGAATCAGGGATCAAACCCACTGCAACCTTGTTGTAGTAGGACAATGCACTAACCAACTGAGCAGTTTACTTTATTAATTACTTAATTAGGGATTAGAGCTTGGCTGTCTGTTGACTTAGAGAAAAAATTTATTTTGTCCTTAATATAATTATAGTATTAGGGACTGGAATGACTCACAAGAGCTAGAAAGTTACATATAAAGTTAAGTGGTAAGTAACTTTTCAATACAAAAAGAAGTTATGAAAATCAAATAGCAAATTAATGTTTCAAATATGTTCAAAAGAAAATGAAGAGAAATGTTATTACATGAAACAATAAGGGAATGAATAAAAAACCACATAAGTATAACTTTTAAAAAAGCAAATAGATAGATATGAAAAGGATAAAATAAATCATATAGATGAAAACATATTTGTTACAGTTAAAATATTAATAGGTGAAATAAATTCTGGTCTGGAAAATAGCTAAGAAAATGTCAAAATTGTTCTGAGAGTATGTAAAGAACACTGCTCAGGTATAGAAAAAATTAAAATAAGTAAAAGTATTAAGGTAAATGGACGATACATTGAACAGCTTGATAAACATCTAATAGGATTATTAGAATGGGACATGAAGAAAACAGTGAAGCAGCAACATTTGAAGAGATAATTACTGAGATTTATTCAGGTGTGAAGAAAAATCTCTACTGAGATTTATTCAGGTGTGAGGAAAAAAATGAGTTCTGAATACAAAGAAGCAAATTTTAAATCCACATTTAGGCACATAAGACTACACAACATAGTATAAAGATATTGGTTTCTGTGAAGGAGCTAGTTAGGTAGGATAGATGGATGGTAGAGCAGAGAGTTAACTGACCTTGAAGACATCATCAGATAGAATCTTCTGCCAACCATAAGGGAGATTACTGGTTGGATGCTTTAAATTGCAACACAAACACACTGTATTATATTGAGCAAATCAAATAACCATATACAGGTGGGGCAAATGTAGGTTTAGGGCAAAAGTGAATATGCAAAAGTTTATTCTTGTATTATTATTTATTAATTATTGTATTATTTTCCATACAAACAACTGTAAACCTACTTTTGCCCCACTCTGTGCATTAATTATAACTAATATTGTTTCATGCATTGAGTCCCTGATTAATAATGTCCTTTAAAATAATAAAAACAATTATAAAGTGCTCCTATTTGAATTTCACATAAATATCATGAGGGGAAACATTTTAGTGTCTTTGTAATGTTTATAGATAACATAAGTATTTCCAAAAAACCAAGAGTTAATATTAATGGTAATAATTTTCAGAGTTGACTGTGATAGCATTCAAAATGTGCAGAGATATATAAAAAAACATTTTTAGACACTCTTATTACAAACTTTACTTCTCTAGAAAATCAAAAAAGTTGTGTGGATCGTCTGATATGAAGCTCTGGGGAACTAAATGTTATTTATATGAAACTTGGCTGGTTTTTCTGTCTGTATTGTGCCTGAACAAAAGCCAAGTGCTTTAGAATTTTATATCATAAAATAAAACTTTCACAAGACTTGGTAGTCACAAGTGTGTACTCTTCTCTCTTTTTGCCCAAGTTCCCTATGTTGATATATTTTTAACTGCACTGTTCTCTTGTTCCATTTCAGCAAATAAGATATTTTTTGAGAAGGAAATTCACTAATTAATTTCCCTATACTTATGATTTGTGTTTTCCTTTTCATATGTGTGTGTATCAATAAAATGTTTATATCAAATTATTATCCAATTAAATACTTCACAAAATTAAAGAACCATAAAGGACTAAGGAACCAAGATACTGTAGTGGTGAGAATCACAGGAAGTTTGAATGATTTGAAGCCTTTTTTTTTTTCTGGAGTTTTGCAAATTCTAAGATAGCATGAATTGGGGCAAGGTCAATGCAGAGGTAGAGACATGAGCCAAGTGTTTGCTTTATGTCTTCCAAAAACTCACTAATATTTCTTCTTGAAGGTGGATTCATTTAATATTTGAATTTTCTAGTGAATTTGTGATTTTGACATTATCATTCTTGATATTTCATGCTGTTTCCAGATAATCACTATTGTTGGATATAAAAAAAATAAGTTTTATTTTCCATTAGATTCAACTGCATTTTATGCCTGGAAATTTTGTTTTGGGGATTATATTTTACTCCTTAAAATGTTTTCTCATATTGTTTTCAATTTTTAAAAATATTTTTATTTTATACACTTACCAATTCCTATGCTTACTTTCTTTGCGGGTTATTATGTTATTTTAACAAAATTCAACACCACGTTTTAGACACTAATATTATTTTTCTTAACAACCTGGATACTTTCCACCAAAGAAAAAAGGCTTTCTCTTATGATTCAAATCCTGTCTAATAAATGCCATAATTTAAAGACAATCTCCTAAATCTTTTTTGGGTATTTAAAAAATAATTCTTCTGTATAACTGTCATATCACTATTGAAAATATGATATCTGATTCCTTCAAAATTCTCAAATCTATTTTATATATCTTCTTTTATCATATTTGTAATAGATTCTACATGAGTTATTGATATTTTTACCATGAGAAGGGGCATGGAAATTATCAAATATTTTATGTAGTAATAAGTCATCATCTAGGATTAAATACTCTGTGTGTGTGTATATGAGCGTGTGTAGGCACCATTTATTTCTGTATTTCATTATAGACAGCTGTTTTGAAATTGACAGGTTGAAAATTTTTTTTCTGCATGCAATACACAAATTTTTCCTCTTATATGGTAATTTGCAGCATTATTATTTCTGTCTAAGGGGAGAATGTAGAATAAACACAGGTTTATCTTTGAGTTCTACAAGATTGTAGTAGTAGTATATCTCATAAAAAATGATAAGCAGACATATTTTGCTTCTGTCTCTGGGTGTGTAAAGGATTCAGAATTATATTCTTCTAAGAAACATTCTAAAATTGTATAAAACATTGAAAACTTGGTTTTCGACATTAGACTAGAGGCAGCATAGAGCCATGATCCTTAAGACAAGGGAAGCTAACGCAGTGAGCTCCGCAATATCACAGAGGCTTTGGCCATGGGAATATCTACACAATGCCTGGGAGGAGAATCCCAAATAAAACAAACAAACAAACAAACAAAAGAACAGTCTTGAGTGGAGCAGACAGCTCAAAGTTAAGAGAGAAGGAGATACTGAGAAGTGTTCCAAAACCTTGCATAACTTTTGCCTTGAGCCTTTGGCATGCATCAGATGAAATTCCTCAAGGGAAGGCTAAGAAAATTCTGAAAAGAATTATGAAGTGAAATTCTTTGTGGATTTCTATTTTCTAACAAAATATTATGATCTTGTTCCAACTCAATGAGTTGTTATATACAAAGTACATTAGACAACATCTGCACATAGTAGGAGTTCAAAATGAAACATGAAAATTGAACTGGAACGCCCTGAATTCCCGGGTTCTTGTCTCAATGGTTTCAAAGAATGAAGCCAGAAAGGTGATAGGTGAAAAGTACAGAAATTTTATTGCAAGCAGACACTACCTCCAAAACCTAATTCTAAATTCTAAGCCTAAGACTCTGTCCCTCCTGGATGGACAGAGGGGCCCCTGAGAAGGGTGATTGTTGCTTTCTTTGTCTTGAGGCATTAAATAGGCTGCAGTTCTTTGAACCTGGACCCTTCTTATTGGTCATTGTGCTACATAGAGTTTGTTTTCAAAGCTCAAAGCCCACGTGGTTCCCCCACCTTCTCTCCCCCTTATCTTGTTGGTTAGAGTCACTGTTGATTTATCTTAATAGCTCTCCCAGTTGTGTTGGCAGAGAAAGCCTTATCTCATAGCCCTCCCAGCTACTCAGGTCAGGGCTACTTTTGGCCTAACTTATGGTCACTTTAATGGCTCAGGCTCGAGATGCCTTTTGGTTTATGGCTGTCTTTAATTGCATGGACCAGATATATTTCTATTTGTCTATGCAATTTCTTTATTCTCTGTACAAGTAAGATAAACATCCTGGTGCCTTCAAGTCTCCATTATGTGTTCCTTTCCTATAGACTCCTTTCATTCCTAAGAATTTCTAAACCTGCCTAATTGAACTAGCTAGCTAACCCTTTCAAAAACATGTTAGTCCCTTGAGTAACTTTATTCCCTGACATGTCACCTCCTATGTCACTTATTCAGACCACAGTGAACCCCTCACGATTACCTGAATATAATTCCAAGGACATCCCTTCTCACCACCCCATGCCTTTGCATCTGTGATTCCCTCTGCTTCAAGGGCATTGATTCCCCCTTGAGGTTTTAATAGCTTCATAGGTTTTAATAGCTTTCACATCTACGGCCTGATTTGGAGTAGTCACTACCTCCCCTGGCAGCCTACGTCCTTTATTTGAACAATGCTAAAATAGCGGTTTTATGGGTCTTATTATCTGTATATTTTCAACGCCATAAAAGCATTGCCTGTATTTAGGACTGAGTAATTTCTGAAATCATGGAATGGCAATAACACAGAAATTTATTTATGGAACTGTGTAAATCCTTGTTGGCCTTTGAAAGTATTTCCAGTGGGCTGATCTATTTTACCCTTTAAATATTGACATCCCTACATCTGGCATTGTAAACAATTCAACTGGAGAGAGAAACACAATGCTGGAGAAGGAAATAAATGATTTTAAGATGTAATTTTGAGCGTCTCTGGTAGACTAAGGTGACAAGTGGCAGGCATTTAAAAATCCTTTGCAACAACATTTTGCTAAAAATTTAAATATCTTATAAATGACTTCAAATTCTGTTCTTCCAAAGACACTTCCCAGACTGTGCCTTAGAAATTGTGAGTGGATAATACTCAACCCAGGTGACACATAAGGAACTGGGTAGCCTCAAGAGTGACAGGAGGACTGGAGATGAAGAAGTGGCTCAGGTGTGTTGAACTGTAAACACTCCAGTAGTCTTTAGGAGCACTTTAACCCCCCTCCTAGAGAACTGCTAACACACTTCAGGCTAACCCTGTGTCCTATTTTTAGCTTATTGAGAATGTAACTTCCAGATGTGTTCTTGGTTATGCCAACATTTTGCAGGGAACATATTTATAGGCAGTACAAAGTGGAGAAACGTGATTAACAATGTAAATCTCAAATTTACATTTCTATCATAATATGCACCTTGTATTTAAAAAAGAAATCATATATCACTAAAAGTGTTACCTCAAAAATATCAGTCCTTTGTTTTAACCCACATTCCCAGGGCCCAGTGTACTTCCCAGAATTAATCACTTTCACTTCTTTATTTTGACCCCCTACATTTTGAGCCATGTGCTTATAATTTTTTCTTATGAAAAACATTTTCAATCCCATTATCAAGCTATTGATAAAAATACCAAAGGCTGTTGAAACTGTTGTTTCTACCTTAGATTGACATTGTGCTATGTAAGTTCTCTGTCATTTGGAAATCCACAAAGGTGCATCACAGCCTAAAAGATTTTTTAATTTGACCGATGAGTAGATATTTTAGACAAAATCAAAAAGCCTTTTGTACAGTTAAATTTCATTGCCATTGATTGATTGTTCAGTGATTGATGATCTTACTTATTCTAGGCAGATAAAGATAAAGTTCCCATTGACTACACATTTTTTCTACTTCGTTCTATGGAAGCAATGATTGTCAATCCGTCAATCACTTGGCATTTAACAATACAACTATTTCATATATTTTCTGTATCATATATACTTATATGTTTTCAGGTATTGTGCTATCTCTTAGGCCTATGCTATCCCTATTTTGTTCTTTTCAAAATTACATTTGCTATTGTTGATATTTCTATTTTCGTAATCCATAAAAATCCACATGAGAATTTCATTATCTGTTAACATATTGTATTACTCAATTTATTTCGCTCTGTTTTTTCTTTGTTAAAGAAGGGGGGAGTTGTTTCCATGTTAAGAACTTGAAAACTCCCTTTTTAGCTTGTAAGACAGAATGGATATATTATCTTTAGAAAACTCTTTTTTTTTCTGAAGCAGAATCTAATATTGGTTTAGAACTTGGACGAGAAGAGAAAATATCCCTAAATTCTGGTCTTAATTCTGCCCCTCCTTAGCTGTTTATTAGTATTTCAAAGCCTAACTGCATTATGAAATAAAGAAAAAAATAATATATGAACCAAGTAATTTTTGAACATAATAGGTCATAATGCAGTCAGAATAATA
>NW_005871048.1:63798349-63800239 GCF_000147115.1 Myotis lucifugus | reverse complement strand
ACCTCCCATAGTCCTTCACCACCTTCCCCCAACCCCCGCTGCCAGCTGATCCTGATTGGGCTGGCCAGCCAACCTCCCACGTCCCCCCCCCACCAGCAGTCTCTCCCCCCACCCAACCAGCCCTGATCAGCCCCTCCCCCCTGACCAGCCAACCTCCCGTGGTCCCTACTCCCATCCCAGCCACTGGCCTGATCACCATGATAGGGACTGGGCAAGATGGCCCTGATCAGCCCCAATTGCTGGCCAGTCCGAGGGACCCCACCCGTGCATGAACTCGTGCACAGGGCCTCTAGTTTAAAATAATTAAACCATGATAGGATTAGATAGTCTATAGCAGCGGTTCTCAACCTGTGGGTTGCTACCCCTTTGGGGGTCGAATGACCCTTTCACAGGGGTCACCTAAGACCATCGGAAAACACATATATAATTACATATTGTTTTTGTGATTAATCACTATGCTTTAATTATGTTCAATTATGTTCAATTATGTAACAATGAAAATACATCCTGCATATCAGATATTTACATCACGATTCATAACAGTAGCAAAATTACAGTTATGAAATAGCAACGAAAATAATTTTATGGTTGGGGGTCACCACAACATGAGGAACTGTATTAAAGGGTCGCGGCATTGTGAAGATTGAGAACCACTGGTCTATAGGCTATGTGTAAAAAAATCCACAAAGCCCAGCTCTCATTGCTCAGTGGTTAAGCGTTGACCTATGAACCAGGAGGTCACCATTGGATTCCCAGTCAGGGCACATGCTCAGGTTGTGGGCTTAATCCCCAGGCATGCAGAGGTAGCCAATCAATGATGCTCTCTCGTCACTGATGTTTCCATCGCTCTCTCCCTCTCCCTTTCTCTCTGAAATCAATAAAAATATATAACGAAATAAAAAATAAAAAATTCCCCAAATGAAAACACTCAAAGAACTTATCAAGTCCTTTGTTATTTGTATTAGATGTTGAAAAATATAACTATATGTGATCTATGGTCATCATTGTGATTCATGAGATGGCATACTAAAATAGATTGAAAATTTCAGTCTTATTAGAAAAATTTTATATTATAAAACATTTACTTTTAATTGAGAGATACAGCTCCTCTGTGTAAGAATGAGGTGGCATATCTGAATTTCTTATATTTGGAGACGGGTGTAATATACAAAAATTCTGGGATTGTTCCATATTGTAACTGGTTAAAAATAGGCCTCTTGAGAATGGAAGATATACCTTATAAACCGGCAAGCTCATAATCCCTGTAAGTATTCATGCAGAGCTTAATTTTCTATTTACTTTTGATATTGTGGAAATAAGTCTTGAACATTTCTAAACTCTCATTTAGTGATATAATTTTGTGATTTTATGACTGTTCCAATGACTTTTCACTAGAGAGTATAGGCTTAATTTGGATTTAAAACGCAATAAAGCATGGTATTACAAACAGTTAAACAGTTAATATAAGCAGGGATCAGTTAATATGATTTTGGACTTAAGTAACAAAAAAGCCAGCACAAAGTGTTATAAAAAGCTAGGATAATTCTGGCTTATATAAATTAAATTTTATATAAAATAGATGGCAGGAAGATTGAAAAGTGGCCCAGGAGCCTTTTAACTCAACTTTTCTATGCACAGTGTTGGTTTCTTGTTATGGTTGGTTTCCTTGTGGCAGTGGGATTAATGCAGTAATTTTAAGGGCAACATGTTTCCTCATTAAAGTTCTGCCAGATTGTAATTATGTTCCCTGAAGTTCTCCCAGAAAAAAAAATAAACTTCTTTCCAGAAGATGTAAACTTGCCTCTCTTCACATATCACGGGCCCAAGTGGACACCTGTCTTTTTTATTAATATTGTAATTAGGGTTATGGAACTATCCGGATGCATTTTC
>NW_005871048.1:63780795-63797869 GCF_000147115.1 Myotis lucifugus | reverse complement strand
GGGAAAAGACACCTTTTAAACAAAACACTCCTTTTTAACATTGAAAAATGGACACAGGGCCCTAACCAATTTGGCTCAGTGGATAGAGCATTGGCCTGCGAACTGAAAGGTCCCAGTTTCAATTCTGGTCAAGGGTATGTACCTTTGATGCGGGCACATCCCCAGTAGGAGGTGTGCAGGAGGCAGCTGATCGATATTTCTCTTTCATCGATGTTTCTAACTCTCTATCCCTCTCCCTTCCTCTCTGTAAAAAAAAAATAAATAAAAAATATATATAAATGGACACAGGGATATAAAGGAAGTTGGAGGCAAGCTCAGAAACCAGATGATAGAAGAACAAAGAAAAGAGAAGGAAGTTGAAGATCCTGAAGGACAAGGTTTGAGCAAAGGGTGTAGTGTGAGCAGTAAGTGTTCTTCATTTCAAACCCAAGACTCAAATATAGGGAAAATGAAGGTGGAAAATAACATGTAAGTGTTTTGCATACTGTTACCACTAGAAATCAGCAACGAAAACAATGGTACGGGGACAAAGTGGGCTATAGAAGAAAAGAATAAACATGCTAATTATATAGTCAAAAATGTTACCACTGACACAATGGTATTAAAGATTAAATGATAAAATAGGGGGAAAGGCTGCCAAGTAGGTATAAGCTCAAAGCTAACCATTAGAACAAAACTATGAACATCTTTAAATTCCAAAAAAGTTTGTAAAGAACAAGGAACACACATCACCTAGTGAAAGAGCCACAACAAGCATAATAAAAATAGAACAAAAAGACAGAGCAAACATCAAACTGATTGATTTGATCAACAAATGCAAATAATATTAACCCAGGGTTTAAAATACAGGGGTGGGCAAAAGTAGGTTTACAGTCATGAGTATGCGAAACACGGAGTTTGTTCTTTTATTATTATTTATTAATTATTATAGCATTTGTATTACAACTGTAATACTTATTACCCCTGTATTTTTACAGTTTCACTTACAAAGAAGGACCTAACTATCTGCTTCAAATGAGGTATACACATTTAACACATGATCATTCAAATGCGTAAAAATAAAGCATAGTCAACATCATGTCAGAAAAATCAAAACAAGAGTAGGACTTGTCCTCTTAACGTTAGACAAAGTAAAATGCAAGCCAAAAAGCATTGAAAGAGCCAAGGAAATATATGTTTACAATTCTCAATGAGGCCAAAAATGGGAATATACAAACACCAGGTTACACAGATACTTTAAAAATCAGTAACTGCAGTAGATTCGAGGAGCCACACATCTACAATACACTAATAAAAATATTTTCAAAACACACGATAGGAAGTCAGCACAAAACACATAAGATTAATAAAATATAACTATTGAAGCCCTAACTACATTTTCGTAAGGTAGGTAGAAGATGCATATGCCAAATGATACACCCCGGTAATGCCAAATGTGCCCTCTTCTGATGTATGCTGTGAACATTCACAAAGCTGCTCATGGCTGAGATTATTAAAAGACCATCAGTAAATTCCATACAAGCAAAATATTTTTAAATGTCTCCAATAACAATGCAATAAATTAGACATCTAACAAAATTCACAAAATGAAAAGGTCATTTTAACGGGAAATTAAAAGTTTTCTATTAAACAGCTCATGCTTGAAATAGGATATACAAAGTAAAATTACAAAAATAGTTTTAAAATGTTAATGGAAAACATATTGCTATTTATGGAGTATATTTGAAGCAGTGAAGACATATTTTAAACCTGAAACAAATTTAAAAATTAAGACAATAAATAATTAAAAATGAAATCATATCCAATCTCAACAATAATGACAAAAATAGCAAATTAAAAAGTCATAATTATGGAACCAGAAATTAATGAATTAGAAATGGACTTCATTTATTTTCAATATTTTAAATAGAGAATACAGGGAAGTAGAGAAAAAGTTTGTTTTTTCTAATTTAATATATTATAATATCTTACTAGCTGTTTTTTACTTTCTAATTCATATAGTATTTTTGATAAACCACATTTTTTATAAAAGGATACATACTAAAATATTATATTAGAATATTGGATTTGAAAATGCATATTATTTTATTAAGTAAAATGCTCTAATAACCTGTTCTAGCTGTAATATAAGGAGCCTTCCCAAAAGTATCAATTATATCAAATCAATGTCTAAACTCTTCAAAACTTTTTATTTGTGTTAAATAAATGCCTATATGCTCATTAACCACTTTTAGTTTAAGAAATTAAAAATACATGCATAGCAGCCAACTCTGATCATTTTGAGATGCACAAAGCTACTCAATCCACTATCCATTTAGTGAACTGGAAATAATTTCTTAGTAACTTGAAAAAAATGATAATAAAACATTTCTATTCTTCAAACACAAACATAAAACTCACTGTTCTTTAACTATCATCCCGGTCCATGAACAAGAAGTTACAGAACCAGTGCTAAACCTATCCCGGTCAGTTAGTGCCTGCTTCATCTCAATGTCTAAGCCTCTGGAGTCAGCTAATGACAGCCTCACACTGCAATGTCACTCCAATGACTACGCATGTCAGCCATTCAGCGAGATTTACACCCAGTAACATGCTTCCACAGCTGAAAGTCAGCTGGTTTATAAGCACCCTAACTTCCTGAAGTCCACCAACTATTGAACTAAGTGCTTCCCCAAATCCTATAAACATAGTTCTTGCTTTTATCCAAAAGACTGTGTTTTGCAAACATACCGCTCTCCTATATTTAACAGGCAATAAATTCAGTTATTTAATTTTTTTATTGACATTATTAGGTAACTGTTGTATAACTTCTAATTAATCAATAATTTTTATCAAAAAAAAATGAATTGGGCTGACTCTGGTTTCCGAATTGGTGGCATTCACTGGGTGTGTTCTGCCTTCTGTACAGTCTGCCCTGTGTGGACACAGGAGATTACTGAGTGTACCTTACCCAGATTGGCTGAACAGCATTTTAAAAAAGAAGAATGAAATCTGTCATAAAGGAAATGTAAAGCATTGACAAAAATGATAAACTACTGCCTTCAGATATGATTGTTTTGGGTGATGGTTTTGACATGCCATAGATTGGCATATCTCTTATATTGAATATTATCTCTCTTCCCAGGAAAGTCCTGGAAGAAAATGACAGACTCCTGCCAAACTGCTATAAGACATAGATGCTAAGTTGTTTTTGACAGGAAAATGCAAGTTCTTCACATACTGACAAGGATTTTAAATGTCTATATTGAAATGTTTTTATAAGCTGAAAGAGAATGGATGGAAAAAGATATTCCATGCAAATGGTAGCCCAAAGAGGGCAGGGGTGTCTCCAAATATATTAGACAAAATAGTCTTTAAGTAAAAAGCTATCACAAGAGACAAAAAATCATTATATGATTATAAAAGTGTCAGGACACTGGTTATATGTATATCTACCCAAAATCAGAGTATCCAAATATGTAAAGCAAGCATTGACAAGTCTGAAAGAATACATAGACAGCAATACAATAATAGTAGGAGACTTCAATCTTCAATACCTTATTTGAATGGATAATACATCCAGACAGAAGGTCAATAAAGAAACAGCAGGCTAGAACAACAGTACAGATCATATAGACCTACTAGACTAATAGAGCATTCCATTCAATAGCAGTAGAATATATACATTCTTCTCAAGTGCACTCAGGACAATTCTCCAGGATTGATTACATGTTAGGGCACAAAACAAATCTTAACAAATTTAAAAAGCTTGATATATTTTCTGATCACAATGAAATAAAAATAGAAATCAATAAAAGAAGGAGAACTGGAAAACATATAAATATGTGGAAATTAACATACCCTTAAACAGCCGATGGGTCAAAGAAAAAAATCAAAGGGAAATTAGAAAATAATGATATGTTTATTTTCCAAGCCCTTTCTTCCCTTTAACCAAAATCTGGATTACCAGATGCAACAAAATTATTTTCTAATGTAAAGGTTATCAGCATTCATAGGTAATCTCAATGATTTATTAAAGGTAAATTGAAAGATAACCATATAAATATCAAAGACCTTCATTACACCAACCTGGTGGAAAGTGCTGTTCTCACCTGAAGTCTTTTAATTCTTATACCTTCTATGACATGTGCATTGCTATTTTATCATTTTACTGCTAAGCAAACCCACGGAGGTTAAGTGATTTTCCCAACATATATAGCTACAGGGGCAAAGCTCTCATCTGTGCCACGGTATCCCAGCCCATCAGCCTGCAAAGCTTAGGATATATGTATAGAGAGGAAAATTTTCTGGTGCCCCAGAACATCCCTTAGCCTCCCATGAAATGGTAATGACTAAACAGTAACCACTGCTTTGGAGCATGTTGTTAAATATATTCTTGTTTTTCCCCACAGAAATAAAATGAAGAGGTTAGAAATGAAAAAAGTAATCTGTTTGCTTGTTAAAATATAGAACTGTTTAACAACTATATTTTACAAGGTAACTACTGAATATTGGTATCCCTAAGTCTTTGAAAAATCTGTTTCATTTATATGAAAGGGTTTTCAACTATGATAATATTCAATTGTAACCATATAAAAATAGTGCCATCTTATTTATTAGTTCCATTGCTGACTAAATTTCCACATAAACAACTTTTATAAAATAGCTCCCACATAATGAAAAATAGGAATTGTTACAGAAATTTACCAATATGATTAAAGACTTACTTGAGGGTAGAAGAGATGCAGGATAGAAAAATAAATATTCACTATTGATAAAGTGAAATATAAAATAATGACATAAAAAGTTATTTGTATCTGCTTTTAATAACTTTTGATTTAATTCTTTTTTTAAAATATATTTTATTGATTTTTTACAGAGAGGAAGGGAGAGAGATAGAGAGTTAGAAACATCGATGAGAGAGAAACATCGATCAGCTGCCTCCTGCACATCTCCCACTGGGGATGTGCCCGCAACCCAGGTACATGCCCTTGACCGGAATCGAACCTGGGACCTATCAGTCCGCAGGCCGACGCTCTATCCACTGAGCCAAACTGGTTTCGGCTTGATTTAATTCTTATTTGTTTTTTATAATACTAGAGGCCTGGTGCACGACATCTGTGCACTTGTGTGTGTGTGTGTGTGTGTGTGTGAGGGAGTCCCTCAGCCCAGCCTGTGCCCTTTTGCATTCTGGGAGCCCTCGGGGGATGTCCTTAAGCTACTGTGCTCACCAGCCTTGAGCCTGGCTTCTGGCTGAGCAGCGTTCCCCCTGTGGGAGCAACTGACCACCAGGGGGCAGTTCCTGCTCCTGCATTGAGGTCTGACCCCTGGTGGTGAGTGTGCATCTTAGCAACCGGTTGTTGCACCGTTTGGTCGATTTGCATATTACCCTTTTGTTATATAGGATATTTAAATTAAATTTTTATTAATTTCATTAACAATTTATTACATTAGGTAAGACAATAATACAGATGTTTCATGCTGTAATGAATAGAAGTGTGCTAAGATTTAGTGATATATAAGCTATAAAAGAACAATAAATAAGTACAGGTATTTGAGTGATGCATATAATTAGAAAACAGAGATTGAACTGAAAAGTTTGTGACATAGTGGATGATAAAAACACTCACTGAAACAGGTGTCAGTGAATGTGCAGAAGAGTGAGGGTCATTCCAATTCAGCATGTAGGTTATTCTGATAAATAAGAACCATCCTAGGTTGCTAATTTTTTCTTACAACATATTGACACATCACTTAAAACTCCAGTGTCTAAACCAACCATGATTAAAATTTATTTGGGTGTGGTTTTTATTTTGGCTTTTCTCAGTGAAGAAAAACTCAATTCATATTTTTTAAATGTGGAATTATCTAACAAATAGATGTAAGCCTATATATTTAACTACACATTTGTTTGACCATCTGATAAATCATTTTATACCTAAAAATTTCAGGATTATTAAGCCAGTTCTTTCACTTCATTCCCCTTAAGCCCTCTGGACCCATTTCAACAAAAATACTCATTTTTAGTATTTGATGCACATGTCCTTGGATTCACATGTCTACTTTAATATTAAAGGTTGTATATTGGATATATACAATTCTACTAACACGGTATTGTTATACAGATCTCATTCCAAGTCTTACATTTTTTCATTAAATGGTATGTTTTTAAAATATGTTCACGATTATATACTTATAGACTTTAATTTCTTCCGGTGCATAGTATACCATAATGATGATCCAAAGGGTTTTACTTATTTATTTCCCTAGTGTTAGTCACTGTGTTAAATCCAACTGACTGCTAGCACAGCCCCACTGTGACTCTGATTGAGCATTCCTCTAAAATGATACAGATTCAGAAATGAAATGACTGTGTCATAATATCTAAATATAATATGGAAATATTTGATCCATGCCAAATGGTCCTTGATATTTGGTCCTGTCAAAAAATATCTATGCTTAAGAAAATGTCCCTGGGTTCAGACAGCCCATAATATAATTAATACTATCCCACTTTTATTATATATTTTGTTCTTTACTTAGTGTCTATCTCTCTGTTTGTCTTTGTCTTTTTCTAAAATATATATTTTTAATTGATTTCAGAGAGGAAGGGAGAGGGAGAGAGAGAGAGATAGAAACATCAATGATGGGAGGGTGAATGGTTGGAGTGTGACTGAGGGGTGTAGCTATGAAATAAGGATTTGTAATTAGTTTACATAGAACCAAATGGTCTTACTCTTATCCCTTTTTTTGACTGCTTTAAAGTACAACTAATATATAGCTACGTAGCATATTGCTTGCCATAGAGTCATGAAGTAATAAAAAAATGTTCATGTGGGAAATAGATGGTGTTTAATTTATTGAGTGCCAATCAAAATGTAGCTGGTTTTTTGGTTGATGCTGCTCTTTAAAATTTAAAAATTATATTGGTATAGTCAACACTGACCTTTAAATCAGTTTGGAGATTGATGTAACAGTAGGCTCCCTTGTGATTGATATAATTCAGCATAATTTTTTCACACATATTTTCAAAAATTATATTCAACTCACCTAATTTGTTATTTCATTTTGTCCATATATTGGGTTTCATCCTTGTCTACTAAACATTGTGAAGGACATAGAAGACAATATTACTTTCCAGTCTTCTGTAGATTTCCTGCTGTAGCTAGCTCACTCTTTCCTCTGAGGCTATTTCTTGCATTCAAATTTAGTGTATTATAATTTTATGTTCCTTTGTTTTAGCAATTTGCTGCTCCTCCTGCTGTGTGAGGATCATTATATGCATGTGTACAGAGTCAGTCACTCCTCTACTTAGATTTTTAAAAATTTCCTTCTCCAGTGCATTTGTTATTCAAACACCACTTTGCCCTGGCGGCTGCTATCTCCCGTTCTTTTCTGGCAGCTGGAGCTGTGCCGTTAGGTTCTATGCTCCGGACCTCGGTTGGATTTCTCCTGGGCTCTGCTGCCTCTCTGATTTCCCTTATGGGCTACATCCTGCTTGGCTGCTGCAGAGTTCTGCCGTCTGCTTGTTTGTTTTCAGGCTCATTGGGATTTATTCACAAATGCGGCTTGTTGTTCTTTTCAATGGGATCCATACCTTTTTTTTTTCCCTTTTGTATTTCTAGTGTCCCTGTATCTGCAAACAATCATTTCATAATTTGTTGTTTTTCCCCCCATAATATTGTATGTTTATTCATTCAGATGTTAAAAAAAAACATAGAAATGGCTTTTCATCTGTTTATCAAATAATTCTCCCCTCAACCAGAAGGACTCACAGATCAGCTTTCTAGCCCAGGCTAATGGCTATCCTCAAAGCTGTTGCTATTGCCTGGCCAGTGTGGCTCAGTGGTTGAGCGTCGTCCTGTGAATCAGGAGGTCACAGTTCATAGCACGCTTCATAGCTGGTCAGGGCACATGCCTAGGTCATAGGCTCTATCCCCAGTGTGGGGCGTGCAGGAAGTAGCTGATCAGTGATTCTCTTGCTCCCTCTCCCTACCTCTCTGAAATCAATAAAAAAAAATATTTTTAAAAAAGCTGTGGCCATTTCTTCCATCATTAAGTATACAATGAGCACTTCCTCTATTGCCTCAATAACTCCTCTGTTCTGGAAAACTCATTTCATAACTAAGAACTTTTCAGGCCATTCTTTATTGTACCTTCTCTGTTATTTGTTGAAAGTTAGTGCAAAAAATCAGATTTGTGTAAAATATCTTTTACATGTGCTTTTTCCATATTCTAACTTTATGAGTTTTTTAAATTTAACTTTAATATATATTTGAATACATATTTTACTTAGTCTTATGGGATTTTTTTAATAGAAAATTTCAAATACTGTTATACGACTGAATCAGAGCATTCAGATCTTTCAAATTTTGGTTTTACATTATTGTCTATTTTATGTCTCCTTTAGAACAAATTTTATTATGTAGACAATACTATATTATACTGAAAATCACTTTAGGAATAAAGAATAAAAGCAAATATGAGGAAAAATATTATCATACAAATGATAATTTTTTAAAATATATTTTATTGATTTTTTACAGAGAGGAAGGGAGAGGGATAGAGAGTTAAAAACATTAATGAGAGACAAACATTGATCAGCTGCCTCTTGCACACCTCCCACTGGGGATGTGCCCACAACCAAGGTACATGCCCTTGACCGGAATCGAACCTGGGACCTTTCAGTCCTCAGGTTGACGCTCTATCCATTGAGCCAAACCAGTTAGGCCACATGATAATTATTAAAAAGACACCTGGCCAGTGTTGCTCAGTGGTTGAGCATTGACCTGTGAACCAGGAGGTCACAATTCAGTTCTCGGTGAGGACATATGTTTGGGTTGCAGGCTTGAACCCCCAGCATGGGGTGTACAGGAGGCAGCTGATCAATGATTCTCTCTTATCATTGATATTTCTCTCTCTCTCTCCCTCTCCCTAACTCTCAGAAATCAATAAAAATATATTTAAAGAAAAAATAAAAAATATTTTTTTCTGTAAATGGCTATCATTTTAGTTTTTTCATACAATATATTTTAAAATATACTTTTTATAATGTTTTATTTAGTATTATTTTTATCAGTAACATTTTGTATATAGTTAAAAATCAAGTAATGCTTTAAGTTTATTATTAAAAAGAGTTCTTATGCCTCATTTCCCCAAATACTAGAGGGTGTGGTTTTATATATATAGGTATATTTATAATATATATGTGACTATTAATAGATTTCATTATATGTATATGTGCATATAATTATCTTTCCTAAATAGTATGTTTATACCAATATTTATATGTTTTCAAATTTACATAATTGTTGACTAAAGAACATTAATATTTAGAACTTATTCATAAATCTCCATTACATATGCATTTTGAAATTCTAGCTAATTCATATGTCTCCTTAACACATTGTAAAATAACTAATTAAAATGCAAGACAATAAGGAATTACACAGATATCCAAATTTATGATTTGAATTATTATTCTTTACCTTCTATATTAGTTTGTATATATCATCATTTTTTATTACTGTGGATTAAGAGTAAGACATTCATCCACAATTGTTCTACCATAAGCTATATGACTTATTATTTGTTGTGGTTATTTTCATATTATTTTATATTATGAAAACCCTTATGTGTTAAATGAAAGTGAGCGTGTGTGTGTGTGTGTGTGTATCTATGTGAAATGTTTTCTGGGAAGAATATTTCTAGTTTTTAGGAAAAAAATTCAGAGGTCCATGTGTAACATTTTTTAAAGAAACCTTATGTATATACATAAGATACAAAAGATAAATCTGTGAATCAGAATTGCATGAATAAATATAATATTTAATAATTGGATTAAATCTAGAAAATAAAAAAGTATTCTCAGATATACAGACACAGGCAGGGAATATACACATTTATAGTTATACCATTACTAAAAGAATTATTAAAGAATGTATTTTATCAAGAAGAATATGGAAACAGGTGGAATAAATAAAAATAAGCCAATAAATTAATTGGTACATGAAAAAATAGTAAATAATTGGCTTTGAAAACATACCATTTTTTTTGGTAATTTTAAAAGAAAATAGGCACTGTAGATTCTATAAACAGACAAATATTTAGGGATGTGGACCTTTGGTTTGTAGTGCTAGTTAAACTAAACTAAAATATATAAACATGAAAAACAGAGATTCTGAAACATTTTAAACTTCTAGAAAGTATACTAAAGTGTAAATTTTATATAGACTCTATAGGGATAAAACATGTTTTATAGCTCCTAAAACAGCAAAGATGATGCTTCAGGGAAGAATAGTATAAGAAGAAAGAAGTACCTTTGGGAACCTATATAGTGAAAAGAAAAAGACGGAGCATGGGGAATTTGGGTTGTTGCAAGAAACTGGGTTATAAAAAAGGAAGGATATACAATTATTCTTTCAGCCCACCTTCCACACAAACAGAAGCAAAATTCCCCATACTTCACCACTCTGACAGCTTACTCTAAAGAAAAATCCTGTAAAGCAGCTTAAAGTACCTCCCTCGAAGCACCTTACTAATGACAAAGGGAAAGGCAATAATTTACAATGGACAAGATTGTCAGACACTTCTTTAACCAAGTGATTAAAGTTAGTCACCACTAATGGGGAACATCATTGTAATGTGTCCCCTGGTCTGAGGCACTGGGAAGGATGCAGAATCTATTCTGTGATGGTCCTGCAAAAAAAAAAATACATTACCTGAATTGAATTATGAAGATAGATCCAAAAAACCTAATTGAAAAGATAGTCTATATAAGATAATGGTATCCTGTCTGCAACTTGCTGCCAAATGATTAAAAATATGGAGAGTGTGAGAGGAGAGAGAGATTTTAATGTTTAAAAGTTGTAGCAAATATAGTACAACACTGGCATTAGGGGAAGCAAGTAAAATGTACATAGAGAAAAATTTGAAATTTGGTACTATTGTTGTATCTTTCCTATAACATCAAAATAAACATTTTTAATTATAAAAGAAAATTGTAAAATAATGAAAATAGGCCAATCATTATAATTTTAAGAACTCATATAGTAAAATACTTAACCAAGTAATTTTAGGTAGACATTAAAATGAGAAGAAATTAAATAACTAAAGAATTAAAATTAACAAAAACAGAAAGAGTGAATAATTCTACAAGAATACAAGGTAACATGAACTCATAAATTTTAACATGTACTCAAAAATTAAATTGGCAATAGTACAAGATTGATTTTATGAAACATAATGTTATGTGTAGAATTTAACATATATATGTATGTATATCTTCCTATACCAGACAATTAAAAAGTGAACCTGTTTTATTTTTGAATGAGGGAACATTAAAAAATGTTCATTAATAATTCACAAAAAGCATCAATATAATTTAAAATGTAAATATACAACTGATTACATTTCTGACCAAAATTGTATTAATTTATAAATTGACAATAAAATCTAGGCAAGTCCAAGTATGTGTAGAGATTTAAGCATGCAATCTTAACCATATTATTTTATGAATTTGCTCTGTTAGCACTACGAATTTATAAAAAATAGTGTTGTAGATCTCTGTAATTTATCACCATAAGTGTACATATTTTGAGTTGATCATAAATTTACTGACTTAATAAACAACAGATATAATTAGTACTTAAATATCTATCAGTAACATCTGGTTTCTGGCCCAACATGACAAGTCATCACTCCTATCCACACAACAGGAAAAAGCTAAAAGACTGAAAACCAACAACTCTTACCTCATCAGGGAATTGAGGTCACAGGACACACCCCCACTGTGAAAACTGAAGAAACACACAGATGTGGAGAACCATAACTTACTGGGAACTGAAGCCATCACTGGAGGCAGTATTGGGAATGAATACTTAAAGGCTACTTGTCTAATTGCTGTAGAATGAACATGGTTAAGCTGGAGAGATTAGGAACTTCTGGAGGAAGAGTCTTATGGAGATTCCTACACTTTCATGAGTTTAACCCCCAAATTCCTGTCAGTTGCTAACTCTAAAGATTGGAGAGCCCGGCTAGTGTGGCTCAGTGGTTGAGAGTGGACCCATGAAACAGGAGGTCACATGAAACAGGAGTTCCATTCCAGGTCAGGGAACATGCCTGGGTTTTAGACTCCATCCCCAGTAGGTGGCATGCAAGAAGCAGCTAATTAATGATTTTCTCATAATTGATGTTTCTGTCTCTCTCCCCTTCTCCCTTACTCTCTCTGAAATCAATAAAATTGTATTAAAAAATAAAGATTGGAGAAATGCCCCATCATGCTTCCAGCAGGGGAGAAAAAAGTAATCATTTAAAAACTAGAGACCTGGTGCATGAAATTCGTGCACTGGAGGGGGTTGTCCCTCAGTGCAGCCTGCACCCTCTCCAATCTGGGACCCCTCGGGGGATGTCCCACAGGGATCGGGCCTAAACCAGCAGTCGGACATCCCTCTCACAATCCGGAAGGAAGGTGGATGTCCAGAAGATGGCCGGTTGACTTGGTCTAATTAGCATATTACCCTTTTATTAGTATAGATAGATTATATAGGATAGGATTGCTTAAATGGGGGGAGAGAGAGCCTTTTTCAGCAGGAGGAGATGCTCTTGGCAGACAAAAACACCTAATCCCTATATCTGGACTGATAGCCAGCCATATGCACTATACTGCCAAAATAGTCATTAAAAAATTGAACCACTTTCTTATACCTTACACCAAACAGCTGTTGCCCTTAAAACCCCTCCTCAACCCCCACCTTAGGTTCTGCCTTCCCAGTTCACCCAGATTAGGTTCTGATTGGTCGGTTTCTATGCCAGTCAGCATCAAAAGCTCTGCCTCCTATGCAGCCATTGGCTCCTGGCACTTCACCCAGATTAGGTTCTGATTGCTCAGTTTCTATGCCAGTCAGTGTCTCTGGGCCTATCTCTGGGCCTGATCAAAGAGGCAGGGCTGATTAGCAGCCCCCACAGAGGCCCGGAGAGAAACAGAGGCCCAGAGAGAAAGAGAGAGGCAACAGCTGATTAACAGCTGCCACAGAGGCTGCGGATCAGACCCTGCCTCTCTCTCTCTGCAGGCCTCTCTCTGGGCCTGATCTGCAGCCCCCTTGGCAGTCAGTGCTGGGTCACTGTGCCAGCACCGGCTGCAGTCAGTGCTGGGTCACCATGGCAACCCAGCACTGACTTCCCGTGTTTGGTCGAGCCTTCAGCCCTTATGGACCCTGGCTCTTTATATATATAGACTAGAGGCCCGGTGCACAAAAATTTGTGCACTCGGGGGGGAAGGGGGGGTCCCTCAGCCTGGCCTGTGCCCTCTCGCAGTCTGGGGCCCCTCAGGAGATAACGACCTGCTGGCTTAGGCCTGCTCCTGGGTGGCAGAGGGCAGGCCCAATCCCTAGGTGCAGCCCCTGGTCAGGCTCAGAGCAGGGCTGATTGGGGAGTTGGGGCGCCACCCCCTGTCATGCACAGAGCAGGGCGGATTGGGAGGTTGCGATGCCACCCTCAGTCACGCTCAGGGTAGGGCTGATTTGGGGGGGTTGGGGCACCACCTCCTATCACACTCAAGGCAGGGTCAATGGGGAGGGTTTCGGCGCCACCCCCTGTGATGCACAGAGCAGGGCCAATCAGGGGGTTGGGGCGCTGCCCCCTGTCACTCAAAGAGCAGGGCCAATCAGGGTGTTGGGGCACTGCCCCCTGTCACGCACAGAGTAGGGCCGATAGGGGAGTTAGGGCACCGCCCCCTGTCACACACACAGCAGGGCGGATCAGGGGGTTGGGGCGCCACCCTCTATCACCCACAGAGCAGGGCCGATCAGGGGGTTGGGGCGCCGCCACTGTCACACTCAGGGCAGGGCCGATGGGGAGGTTATGGCTCTACCCCGTCACACACAGAGCAGGGCCCGTGGGGGGCGGGGGTTGGGGAGCCACCCCCTGTCACACACAGAGCAGGGCCGATCAGGGGGTTGGGACGCCACACCCTGTCACACACAGAGCCGCAGGGCGATCGGGAGGTTTGGGCGCTGCACCCTGTCATGCTGATCTGGTGCCAGGAGGCCTCTCGGCTCCGCTGATCCCAGTGCTGGGAGGCATATTACCCTTTTACTATATAGGATAGAGGCCTGGGGGCCGGCTGGGTTGCCCTGAAGGGTGTCCTGGATCAGGGTGGGGGTCCCCACTGGGGTGCCTGGCCAGCCTGGATGAGGGGATGATGGCTGTTTGCAGCTGGTCACACACCCTTCAGGGTGGGGGTCCCCACTGGGGTGTCTGGCCAGTCTGGGTGAGGGGCTGAGGGCTGCTTTCAGGCTGGCAGTTGTTGATTGAAGCTCCCAACCGCTCCTTTTTTTCTTTTTTTTTTTTTCTTCTGGGCCAGCTTTAGCTCTGGCTCTAGCTCTGAGGCTTCCGCTGCTGGTTTGTTTGCCGTTCTGTAATCGAAACAATGTATAACTTCAGCTCTGAGATCCC
This sequence comes from Myotis lucifugus, assembly GCF_000147115.1. NCBI lineage: Eukaryota > Metazoa > Chordata > Mammalia > Chiroptera > Vespertilionidae > Myotis > Myotis lucifugus. The sequence goes on along the minus strand of NW_005871048.1, from coordinate 63,783,436 downwards.
AGCCGGCTATATTTGTTAGAATGTTTCAAACTGCCAGCTCAGAGGCCGGCAAGTCAGGCGGGGAACGTTGGAGTCTGCAGTCACGGGAGCAAGCAAGCCTCATGTTCGCTTCCAGCTGCCTGGCTGCCGGCCGCCATCTTGGCTGACAGTTAATTTGCATAAGGATACGCTGATTAGCCAATGGGAAGGGTAGCGGTCGTACGCCAATTACCATTTTTCTCTTTTATTAGTGTAGAGATGCACACTGTTCTGCTGTCCTTGTCAAGGGCATGACCTCAATGGAAACTATTATACTAATACTAACATGGGTTTTACAGATCCTAACTGATGTGGGGGAAGTCAAACACAGAGTTTCAGCACCCCGGAACCTTCTTGCTGAGTTAAAACAAAGAAACAAACAAACAAATAAATGAAAAACCTGTTACATCTCCCAAAGTTTTAGTGTGGTCTCTAATAGAGAACTAATAGAGTTTAACATTAAAGGAAATTTATCTTTTTTAAGGAGAGTAGCCTTATTATCTGTCTCCAAGTTTATTCAACTCAGACAAGCTTTTGTGATGGTCACCGTGACTTCAATATTTTAGGCTTTTGGATAAAAATGCAATCAAATAGGAGTTCAATTGTTCCTCACCTAGAAATGACATTGTGCCTGGACCTTTTTGATAAAAACTCAAAAGAATGTTTCAAGATTATATCGCTTCACTTTATATTTCCTGGGAAAAATAAGAATATGTCTACTTTAGCCCATGAATTTCTCTACATCTGTTTGCCAAAATTTTTTACGAAATAAAGTAGAATTTACTTATTTCTCTCTATTTTCTTTTACTACTCCTTGCCTCCCAAAGAAACAACAATAAGAAATACACGTGAAAATGTGTCAAATCATCAGCTTTCCATTGTCTTATTACTAAACTGAAAGCTAACTAGAAAGAGAGTACATTATGCCATAACCGGTTTGGCTCAGTGGATAGAGCATCCGCCTGCGGACTCAAGGGTCCCAGGTTTGATTCCGGTCAAGGGCATGTACCTTGGTTGTGGGCACATCACCAGTGGGGAGTGCGCAAGAGGCAGCTGATCGATGTTTCTCTCTCATCGATGTTTCTAACTCTCTATTCTTCTCCCTTCCTCTCTGTAAAAAAAATAAGAAAGAAAGAGAGTACATTATATTTCTAGGTAATTTCACATGACAAAGGAAGAGATCTTATACTGGTAATGGTACATTGATTGACCTTTAAATATAGTTCTCAGGCTATGTTTCTATTTGAAAGATTGGTACTGACAAAAATACATCCCCAAACATTCTAGCCACTAAAGAGTCTGCAGTCAATATGTAATAAATATAATTTTAAGAAATGGTAAATATATCATTCAACTTGGTGAAAGATGCAATTCATGAGTTACAGTTCAATTATCTATATCTTTAATCTTCAGTGAATGGGCAGCTTACCTCTAGTCCCCAGAGGCAAAGATAAAAGCATCACATCAAAATACTACTCTGACATCAGAGCACGTTATTAAGACTTATTTTGGATAAACTTTATCTCTTATCTACATTGATTAAAATACTATCAGATCATTACACTTGTGATTGAGTGAAATATAGCAAGAACTCTATATTTTTAAACTCAGTATGGTATTTATTTTTGAAGGGGACTATTTAGAATAAGGCTATTAGATACAGGTTGTCATTCTTTATTAACCTGGATAACAATGCATTCATTCAGAAGGAAATTCATTTTTTAAGGCTATGCCTCATAAAACTGTAAAAGATATCTAAGTATGATGAAAGATTAGGCTATTTTCTCATGAGAGTCTATCAAACTGTAGTTTCAGATTAAATTGAAGATAATCAAAGCTGTAGATTGTGTGTTAACCGTCAATCAGTGAAGCACTGAAGGAACTCAGGTGTATTTCAAAAAGAACTATGAACCCAACAAGCTACAAAGTACCCTAGTTAGTTATATGCTCTCTGAACACTCCCAAGGCATGCAATGCCTAGGAGTTATAAATGTATAAAGGAGGGCCTGTTATATGTTTAATTAAAATAAGTCTTTCTGATTTTACTGAAACTCATCAAATGGCAGTATCATTCACTTTTCATTTTTAATTTTTTTTAAACTTTTTATTGAATTTATTGGTGTGATATCTATACTAATAAAAGAGGAATATGCTAATTAGACCAGAAAGTCGGAACGTCTTCTGGACATCATTCTGGACGTCCTTCCTGACAAAGCTGGGGCCCTGGCAAAGCAGCCTGGGGTCCTGGGTGCCTGTGCCTGGCCCAGGCGGTGCCACCCCGGGTCCTGAATGCCTGTCCGGGTGAAGCTGGCCCAGGTCCCAGGTGCCTGCAGCTGGCCAGAGGTAGGGAAGCCTGGGTCCCAGGTGCAGGGGCCAAGGTGGTTAGAGGTGATCAAACAGGCAGAGGCAGTTCTGGGCAATCAGGCAGGCAGGAAGAGTGTTAGGGATGATCAGGCAGGTGAGTGGTAGGAGCCAACGGTCCCGAATTGTGAGAGGGATGTCCAACTGCCGGTTTAGGCCGGATCCCGCAGAATCGGGCCTAATACCAGCAGTCAGATATCTCCCAAGGGGTCCTGGATTGCGAGAGAGTGCAGGTTGGGCTGAGGATCCCCCACTCTGTGCA
>NW_005871048.1:63677565-63780695 GCF_000147115.1 Myotis lucifugus | reverse complement strand
CAACCATGAGCCCGGCTTCTGGCTGAGCGGCATTCTCCTTGTGGGAGCGCAGCGACCACCAGGGGCAGCTCTTGTGTTGAGCGGGATCGAGCGGAAACTAGCTCTCCGACATCCCCTGAGGGGTCCCAGATTGAGAGAGGGTTCAGGCCAAGCCAAGGGATCCCACTGGTGCACAATCGGGGCTGGGGAGGGACTTGGGAGGTTGGCCAGTCAGGGAGGGACTATGGCAGGGCTCCAGGGCATGTCCAGCCCATCTCACTCAGTCCCGATTGGCTGGACCCCAGCAGCAAGCTAACCTATTGGTCGGAGCGTCTGTCCCTGCTGGTCAGTGCACATCATAGTGAGCAGTTGAGCGGCCTTCGCATATCATTAGCATATTACGCTTTGATTGGTTGTAAGGACGACTGGACAGCCGGACACTTAGCATATTAGGCTTTTATTATATAGGATACCATTTTTATATTGTATTGTGTATTCACCACCCCAAGTCAAGTCTCGTTCTATCACCATTTATACCCCCTTAATGCTCTTCTACCTCCCTCTACCCCCTTTCCCTCTGATAATAACCATACTGTTAACTGTCTATGAGGAGTTGTTTTATTTGTTTCTTTTTTATTGTGAATCTCTCACAAAAAATTAATCTCTTATTTCTGTCTTTGATACTCTTTATTTCATTTGCAGATATTTGGTTGTGTCCAAAATTTTCAGAGATATTTGTAACATCTCAAAAGGTCCTTGATATTTGATCCTGCCCAAAATGTCCATGGAGACATTTGCTCCATGCGAAAATGTCTTTGATCATGCTAGGCTACCTGGGCAAGAAGGGTTATTATTAGCAATAAAGTCACAACACAACTTTTGGATCAATAAAGCATGATAATATTTTAATGTAATATGACTGTAATAAACATTATGGGCTATTGGAATCCTGGGATGTTTTCTAAACATGGACATTTTTGACAGGATCAAATATCAAGGACCATTTGGCATGGACCACATATGCTAATGGACAGTGTTGATAATACCAAAATTCAAGGACCTATCTTTTAGTGTGAACCTAATGTCTCAATGACAGTTTGGACATATCCTGCAAGAATTAATTTTGATCTAGCGTTTTTGTCTTTTGGTGAGCATTTCCATTCTTTGTCTAGATGACTTTTTTTGTTATCTTCAGTCAGAGGATGGTAAATGATATTTCAGTGCAATGCACTGAGGGAATGTACTATTAATTTGGAAAGTCTTGATGTAAAAACAGTAGTTCAGGGTTTACATTAAATTATTTAGTCAAAACAAATAATATTTGAGTTAATACAGAATTCCCTTTAAGATAAATAGCCCACTGTGACTATTATCTAAGCCAACTGCTGGTTTGCGAACCACTGGTGGTCCATGAGGTCACAAAGGTTGGCGACCGCTGATCTATAGGACAAAAGAGGCATCTATATTAATAAAAGCATAATATGCTAATTAGACCAGACAGCCAAATGATTTTCTGGATGTCATTCCAGATGTCCTTCCAGACGACCTTCTGGACAAAGCTGTGGCGGTGGGGGCTTAGGCAGAGGCAGCTGCCGCAACAGGCAGGGGCTGAAGCAGAGGCGGTTAGGGGTGATCAGGCAGGCAGGCAAGCAGTTAGGGGCAATCAGGCAGGCATGCAGAGTGGTTAGGGGCAATCAGGCAGTTAGGGGTGATCAGGCAGGCAGGTGAGTAGTTAGGGGCGATTAGGCAGGCAAGCAGAGTGGTTAGAGGTGATCAGGCAGGCAGGCAGGTGAGTGGTTAGGAGCCACTGGTCCTGGATTGTGAGAGGGATGTCCTGGATTGCAAGAGGGTGCAGGCTTGGCTGAGGGACCGCCCCCCCCCCCATTCACTGGGCCTCTAGTCTATATAATAAAAGCCTAAGCACCGATTACGGTGGAACGACCAGAACAAGTGGTCACTATGATGCGCACTGACCATCAGGGGACAGACACTCAATACAGGAGCTGCCCCCTGGTGGTCAGTGCACTCCCACAGGGGGAGCGCTGCTCTGCCAGAAGCCAGGCTCATGGCTGGCGAGTGCAGCGGTGGTGGCAGGAGCTTCTCCCACCTCCACAGCAGTGCTAAGGAACAGCGAGCCAAGCGGTAAGGAGCAGAGAGCAGGTAGGCGGTAAGGAGCGAGGGCTCCTGGACTGAGAGAGGGCTCAGGCCCCATGTGCACAAATTTCATGCACTGGGCCTCTAGTATTAATATAATTACAAATATTACTAGAGGCCCGATGCTTGAAATTCATGAGAGAGTAGGCCTTCGCAGCCCCGGCTGCCTCAGCCACCCTCGCAGCCCTGGCTTCGTCTGGAAGGTCGTTTTGCTGTTTGGCTGTTTGGTCGATTTGCATATTATGCTTTTATTATTATAGATAATTAGAATAAAATTTACTGCATTTTAAATATTATTTCTTAGACCTCAGTTTTGATAATAAAATAGTGATAGTGCAAACAACATGGTATTTCTAAAAAGATATACCCAATTTAAGTAAAGAATATAATTATTTTATCCTTCCATTCTATAGTTTCCTTCCTTTCTTCCTTCTTTTTTTTTCTCTTTTCTTATTTCGTTCACATCACATTTCACATTGAATGTTTACTGTATGCCAGATACTACTACTACTACTAATAAAAAGATCTCTGCTCTTGGGGGCTTAATATTCTGTTTGGCATGGCAAGAAAAATATATACTACATATTTAAATAACATGGTATATTAGAAGATGATATATGCTAATGAAAAAGGAAAACCAAAGTAGTTTATGTGTGATTGTTAGTATGGAGACAGGCATGGCATCTATTTGTAGTAGTCAGTTAGGTGGGCAGGATGAGCTTCACAGAAAAAGTGAGATTTATGAAAATATAGAAATGAGATCAGTGAGTCATCCAGAAATATCTGAGGGATATACATGCCTGGAGTGCGTGCTGAAAGAACCAGTCTATCGTTTCACTACAAATGTTTCTCCCTTCCCATGGTAAGCATGACATCAGTGGATGGCAACATGCTACAGTGACAAGGAGGTGAACTTTCGAGTCAGAGAGTCTTGGATTTGCACATCTTTGTCCCTACTTACAAGTTGATAAATGTAGACAGTCAATTCCTGTGCCTCAGTGGAGGTTGTAATCCAATGAATAGATGAACACATGCAAAAATATTAGATTGGAATTATATTTATAATATTAAGACACAGTGACACATGCATTTATCCCACCTCTCCAAAAATGGCCTGGGAAGTTTACTTCAGATAGAACATCTTGTCCTTTACAAATGGGCAAATCACAGTGATACATTAGAGCTATTGGGCCCTCAATGTGTGTGGTTTTCATTCTGTTAATTGCCATTTTATCAACACATTCTTTATTTCCTCAACAAACTTGATTAAATGTCTCGATATGAAGGTTTACTTTTGCCACTCCATAATAGAAGTTTTATTTGAATTTGTATATTGAGTGGTAGCTATAATTCTAAGTATATTTTCCTTTCTTTATGAGAATATCAGAAATAAATTGATCATTATGGATTTTGTTACCTGCTTAAAGTTTATCATGCTAATATAATTACAAGAAGTTCATGTTTCAGTAAAATATGAGGGAGGAAAAACTAATCAGGCGGTACTATTATCTTCTCTAGAGAATAATAAAAAACAGTTATACAATTTTTTCCATTGCCATGATTTTTGGAGATATCAGCTTAAGTAGAAGAAAGAATCTGTTGAAATATAACTTAACAGAGTTTGAAAATCACTCACCCTTAATAAGCAAGAAAAGCCATGCAGTGTCTTCTTTAATTCCTTTAATAATTTATCATTTGAATCTCTCCTGCTGGGAAGTTACAGAGGGTAAATTACAACATTGTTTTCTTTTCCTCTCATACCCTTTCACTGAAAACTACATCAAAGACAGATCTGAGTTGCTCAGAATAAATGCCACATTATTTTTAAAGATGTTATTTAGAAAGATGGATTATTTGACAAGACCACAGGATATTATTTTAAGAGGTGAAAGTACCATATTTAACATTGGCTTGGAGTTTTATTTCTGCATTTAACATGGCTTTGGTAGAATAAGCATATTAATTTTGGTCTACTTTAAAAATTCACAAGTAATTGCTTTTCTATGCAAAGCTTTGGATTAATAAAAAAAACCGGAATCTGCCAGAAATATGGATGAAAATGTCTGTAACAGACTAATCTCATTCTCACATTCATTCGTAAACATTATTGATGATGCTCTCCAATTTGCAATATTTAAGACTAGACTCTTCAGTGAATGAGAAAAATTCTCTTTTTTTTCAGTCTGCACTTAGCATTGACTAAAAATAAGGAAAATGTTCAATAAGCCAGTAAAATTCATAAATGAGAGTATATATCAATTATTACTTTAAGTTTATATGGTCTAAAACCTCAGCCATGAGAATTTATTTTACAGGTTCTGAAGTTTATTCTTCTGGGCATTTGGGTCAGTACCATTCCTGGCTCAAGAATTTGATATAAAATCTCAATATTAATTAATATTTTATATATAAAGTACATATCTATAGAAATGTCCTCTAAACAGTGCATTATAAAATACTTAATTTTATGTCAATATTATTTTTCTTAGAATAGAATAAAAATATAGAAAAATACCAAGAATTACTGTTTTCTCCATTCAGTTGTTAAAGTTCTCTAGAACATTTATAAATATCTCTTGGCTAGACTCATAGACTCATGCACTCTGCTCTAATTATTCCCTATCCAAGACAAATCAGAGAATTTCATTGAATTTTATGTAGAGTCCTGCAGCTACTGAATTAGAATTTTTGGCATGCATTCCATAGGCAGGAGAGAGAATATAAACAGCTCACAGTCAATTTCTTGGAAGCAAAATCTCTGTAAAGACAAAAAATATATTTACAGCTATCAGGAGACAAATGCCTTTTTTGATAAGATATAAGCTTCTGTTTTGCAGTTCATCATTTTGCTCTTCTTATGAACATAATGCTTATTTTATTGTCGGCCAACCAGAATATGCACTTGAAGTCACCAGCTTAAAAACGGGGCAACCCTCATTGCCATTTCTACTTCACAATGACAACCTGTTCCTATTATTTGCACAGGCAGCTTGGATCACTCTAGCATGCAACATGATAAGGAGGTTAATAGTTTATGTGTACTTTCATCAAATTATTTGAATAAAGGAGAGGGTGATGTCGCAGCCACCATCCTCCCACAAAGATCAGCAATCAGACAGTATCCACAACGAAAACATCTCTGGGAGTTCTTTAGAGTCTGCTTATGAAATTTCACACCCAGCCGGGCATGGCTCAGTGGTTGAGTGTCAACCTATGAACCAGGAGGTCATGGTTCTATTCCTGGTCAGGAGACATGCCCCAGTTGTTGCTCCATCCCCAGTGTGGGCATGCAGGAGGCAGCCAATTCTCTGTTATCATTGTTTTTGTCTCTCCCTCTCTGTTCCTCTCTGAAATCAATAAAATATATATTTAAAAAGTTTTCAGAAACATGGTGAAGCAAAAAACCCCTGAGAATAATGACATGAAATGGGAGAGAGGAACAGATTCATTTTTTTTCTGTATCATCCCATTCTCCAAACCAGCTTATCTCAGTGACAAGAGGGAATTCTTCAGCTAGGAATAGTTGCCTTTACCAGGAAAAGGAGAGAAGAAAGAGCTACCAGGTTCTCCAGCCTGCTGGGACACAACAGCATGAAGGACCCACTTTGATTTCACTCCACCAGAGACAAGCAAAGTTGAGACACATAGAGATGGTTAAGAACAAGGAAGAACATTAGGAGATCCCATATCAGCCAATGCATCAGAGCAACACTTCTAAGCATCATGTTGAATGGTCAGAATTCCAAATCAGATAACATATGCAAAGACCATCCAGAGGGAGTGCAAATAGAAGATTAATTTCTTCAATCTGACTCTCAGCCTTTTCAGTTCTTTAATAAGTCAGCACCATTTGTACACTTACAGCAGACCATATTATTTGGTCATCTAGAAGCCATTTCTCTCCTTCCTGTGAAAAACTAAAACAAAACAAAACATTTTTTCTGAATGACAAGGATAAACCCATGACACCTTCCCAGGTACTGCTTTCTCAGCTTGGTTTGCCAACTAGACATGCCACAGCTAGTACATGTTCACATCTCCTATAAAGCCGAGGGACCCACCAATGCATGAATCCATGCACTGGGCCTCAGGTTAAAATAATAATGAAGCAACACACCACCACCACCAATTATAATGTAATAACTCTGCCAGAAGACTTGCAAACTAATTCATAGAAAACGATACATATAAGCTTAGCTGTGTAGAATATGTTTTATTTGGAATAAGAACAGGAACAAGAACAAGAAAAAAAGAAGAAAAAAGAACAAGAAAGGGACCAAAAGGGAGTAAGGGCAGAGGTGTGGAGGAATAGGAGAAGGAAGATGGGGAGAGAGAAGGGAGAAAAAGAAAAAAGCAGGATGAGGAGGAAAAGAAGAAAGGAAAGGAGAGCATTGTATGAAATGTGAGGAGTGTGGAGACTTAAACAGATTTGGAAGTTTGAGAAGTAAAAGACATAATTTGATGTGTTACTAGTTTAGACAGCAGTATACTAGTAATATTAGTTTAGAGAGATTTTTGTCAGTACCATCATGAGTAACTTCATGAAGGGGATATGTTCTGAGAAATGTATCTTTAGGTGATTTCATCAGCCAAACTTCATGCAGTGCATGTACACAAACCTAGATGGTATAGCCTGCTGCACACCAAGGCTATATGGAATAGCCCGTTGCTCTAGGCTACAAATCTGTCTAGCACAGGCAATTGTAACACCGAGGTAAGTCTTTCTGTATCTAAGCATATCTAAGAATAGAAAAAGTACAGTAAAATACTCTATAAAAGATAAAATTGGTACTCTTATATAGTGTACTCATGAATAGAGCTTGCAGGACTGAAGTTGCTCTGTGTGAGTGAGTGGTAAGTGAATGTGAAGGCCTAAGACATTACTGTACACTACTGTAGACTTCAAACACTGTCCCACAAGCCCCTCCCCCACCTCCTGACAGGTTCAAAATAGAGCATCAAAGCTGTCAATGCTGCTTCATGAACAGATATAAGATTGGATTGATCAAAATATCAAGGAGAGAGAAGGAGATTTTTTGAAGAGATATTTATAACCCCATGTTTATTGCAGCATTATTCAAAATAGTCAATATTTGGAAACAGTGTAAATGTGCAAAGATAGATGAATGGCTAAAGAAAATGTGAATATATATATAATGAAATATTAAAAAATATAGTGAAATATATAATGACATATGTAATAAAATATTCAGTCTTTAAAAAGAAGGAGATAATGCCTTCATTTATGGATAAAACATTGAGTATAAACCATTTATTTTATATGGATAACTCTTAAGAAAATTATGCTAAGAGAAATAAACCAGTTACAGAAGGACAAGTACTGCATGATTCCACTAACATGAAGTATCTACAGGCGTCTAACTCAAAGCAGAGTAGAATGGTGGTTGTTAGGGGCAGGTGCTGAGAGGGAAATGGGAAGTTGCCATTCAACAGGCATTAAGTTGCAACTTTGATGAGTAAATTCTAGAGGTTTTTTTGTGCACTCTTGTGCCTATTGTTAACAATACTGAATTTTGCACTTCAAAATGTGTTAGGAGGGTAGATTTCATGTTTAGTGTACTTACCACAATAAAAAAGCTACTTAATGCCATAGTTCTCTTGATAACCTTAAAATTAGCAGTTCATAGTTGATTCAGCTTTTAGCATAGACTCCTAAATTCCATTATAGAATCATTCTATCTGAGTGTCTACACTTATTTTGAAAAAGTACTACATGAAGTCCCCAATGAGAGAAGACTTACGGATGAGATATTTTTATGTAAACTGCATATGTCACGGAAGCGCGTAAATTTCCATTTGTGTAATCAGCATTTGAACAAGCCTGCTTTGTGTTGAAATGGCATCTGGGAATCAATCTCAAGTCTACTTTAATACAAACCATAAAACTAACAATTAAGAAAAAAGTAGTCTAGGCTTTACAGAAATAGCTACAAGACAAAGGGGCAATGAAACATTTTCAAAAGAATACTTAATAAAGTACTTTCTCACACTGTGATATGACTCAGAGTGATAACAGTATTGTAATGGCAATCAAATGACTCAGAGATGTATGATGCTAGAGCAAGTAGGAGACCCACAAAGGTTCCATTGCCTATAATAATTTTAAGAGTGACTGTGCAGTTTGAGATCGCTTGAATTTCTGAGGTGAAATGCAACTCTTTTATTACATGATTTTCATCTCCATTTGTGAAGTTTTATACCAAATAAAATTGGATATATTAAACTGATAATAATATTTATTATAATATAAACTAGAGGCCCAGTGCATGGGTAGGGACCCCAGCGGCTACCAGCTGCCAGCCAGGACCTCCCTTGCCTCGGCTGCTGGCCGCCACTGCTGGCCAGAGCTCCCTTCCTGCGGTTGGCTGGCCGGCCCCCTCCGCCGGTGGAACTCCCAGTCGAACTCCCGGTGGAGGGGACAATTTGCATACTAGGCTTGTATTATATAGGATTCCCAGCTGAAGTTTGTTGGCTCTCCCTCAAGCTTAACAAAATGTGCTTGTGTTATCCCATGCTTTTACTTGGAAGGAGGTGATGATAGATAGATGATAAATCAGCGGTTCTCAACCTGCAGGTCGCGACCCCTGAAAATACATCCTGCATATCAGATATTTACATTACGATTCATAACAGTAGCAAAATTACAGTTATGAAGTAGCAACAAAAATAATTTTATGATTGGGGGTCACCACAACATGAGAAACTGTATTAAATGGTCACGGCATTAGGAAGGTTGAGAACTACTAGATAGATAGATAGATAGATAGATAGATAGATAGAAATAGATAGAAATAGAGATGTGTAATTTCAGTAGCTTAAAATAGCCTTATGTTTAAGAGACAGAACAGTTAAAAATTAATTTAAATAGAGAATTAACATTACTTCTTAAAAATTCAAAAGGAGGGAGAGTGGGACTGGATGAAAGACAGTGAAGAGATTAGCCAAAGAATATATATGCCTAACTCATGGACACAGACAACAGTGTAGAGGGAAGTGGGTATTGGGGCCAGAAAGAGGGGGGGAGAATGGGGAATGGGGACATCTGTAATAGTATCAACAATAAAAATAAAGAAAAAAATAAAAAAAACCTAAACCCTTTTCATTACCGAAAAAAAAAAATCAAGTTTTAGTTTGTTATATATATCAACAAATACAATGTTGTATATCATTGTATTCCCTGGTTACTATTAATTCAAGTGAAATCTACTCTGAGAAATAGCAGGTTTTTTGAGCTGAAAAGCTGCATGCAGAGAGTTAATTTTCTATTGACTAATACTGGTTTACTTTTCTATTTTGTTTTGAGATATTCTTTTTCTGCTCTTTATAATCTTACTGAAAACTCCAAAATAAAAGTTATCAAAGTAAAGCTGATTTGTATAGTGAATGAGGTGGAAGAGAGAAACTCTAGCATTTTTATAAGAAACTAAAGAGCTCTGCCAAACACAGGTGGAAAAACTGACCAGTGATCGGCAAACCGCGGCTTGCGAGGCACATGCAGTTCTTTGGCCCCTTGAGTGTGGCTCTTTCACAAAATACCGGCTCTTCCACAAAATACCGACTTCTGTGCATGGGCCACGAAATTTCAATCGCACTGTACGTGCGCGCCCGCACGTGGTATTTTGTGGAAGAGCCACATTCAAGGGGCCAAAGAGCCACATGTGGCTCGCGAGCCGCGGTTTGCCAACCATGGGCCTAACCTGTCCATTTTCAGATGCGGAAAGAAAAGATACGGTGAATTAGCTGAGGTTGCAGGGCTGATTAGAGTGCCATCTTGTATTTCAGAAAACTTTCTGCAATGGCAGAGAATAACATTGATTCTCAACGTTATAAGTTCTTTCTAAGGTGAGCGTTGGTCATTTATATTTTCATAGACTATAACCCATTTACCATTATGAACAGTTGAATTTATCTGATTTATGATTTTTGACATGATAAAAAATAATGAGACACAATAGTAATGGGCCCTTTCCCATTCTCTCTAACAAGGACTCCTGGGAGAACAGGGTCATGACCTATGGTAATACTCCTGCCCAGGTCAACATGCTATTGGTTCTCAGTAGCAGAAAGATAATTGAAGTTGTCATGCAAGAAGCTTCTCATATGCCTACACTTCTTTTTGAAAACAAAACTGAAATGTATGGATTTTGGAGTATAACAGACTAGAGAGGGGCACTATTCTAGTAAACGATATAACAAAATTTATTTTTTTGTGAGTGACCCATATCTTCCACATAATTACTCAGAAGGGGCTTTGTGTGTTAAGTCAAACAGAAGTCATCTTAATGTGGAAGCAAACTGACAATTTCAGAGATCTGCCTCTGATGGTCGTAATATATTTTTCTTCAACTTGGTTTTTGCATATTATCTTTTAAATTTTAGTACAATTTGGAGTTAAGAATTCTGATTGATCTGGGTCTGATTTATAGTTCAACACTTTTTATGACTATCATCAGAGTTAATTCTAGGTTTTCCATTTTCATAGCTTTTTGAAACTTACTGTATCATGAGTTACTATATGTAAACCCATTTGATCGATTGAAGTCGTGATTTCTGTTTGTAATTTTTTGAAGTTTACTTCTATGATGATCATGTTAATGGCATACTAATGTAAGACAGCATTTGTTGGCACACTATTATGTGTCACGATGAAACTGGTGCATTAATTTAGATTTGCCTCCAGATAAGTGCAATTTCCCATAATAGCTGGTAGGAGCCCTCCCAAATATCTCTCCAGTCACTTGCTTCCAACTGAACTACGAACATTAAATAAAATAAAAATAAAAAAGCATGGTGATCACAGTGAGAATCTCTCATGATTGTACCTTTCCTAAATTATTTTTTTTAAAGTTCTATCTTCTTATTTTGCCTAGTAATTTCTTAAACAAGCTTCTGGGCTGTGTATCATAGGATAATTTCATACTCTGATAAATAACATTCTTAAAGTGAACCCTTTGCATTCTCTCCACATTTTATTCTTTTAAATGTATTTCTCTTTTTCTAATTTTATTTAAAAATATACATCATCTATATATTATATTGTGTGTACTCCACTAAAGTCAAACCATCTGTCACCATATATTAAACCCCTTTATCCTTTTCTATCCCCAAATTCTTCCCTCTGTTACCCACTATATTGTTGTCTGTGTCTATGAGTTCCAGTATTATAGGAAACCAAAGGGCCGGTGCATGAAATTTGTGCACTCTGGGGGAGGGGGGGTGTCCCTCACCCGGCCTGCACCCTCTTGTAGTCTGGGACCCCTCAGGGGATGTCCACCTGCTGGCTTAGGCCTGCTCCCCGGGGGGATTGTGCCTAAGCTGGCAGTGATACATCCCTTGGGGGATGTCCACTTGCCAGTGGGCCGAAGCTGCAGTTGAACATCCATAGAGCTGCTGAGGAGGCAGGAGAGGCTCCCACCATTGCAGCTGTGATGCCGTCAGCCTGGCTTTGGCTGAGCAGAGCTCCCCCTGTGGGAGTGCACTGACTACCAGGGGGCAGCTCCTGCATTGAGCATCTGCCCCCTGGTGGTCAGTGTTTGTCATAGTGACCAGTCATTCCCAGTCGTTCTGCTGTTAGGGTCAATTTGCACATTACCGCCCTAACGGGTTTGGCTCAGTGGATAGAGCGTTGGCCTTCGGACTGAAGGGTCCCAGGTTCGATTCCCGTCAAGGGCATGTACTCTGGTTGCATACACATCCCCAGTAGGGGGTGTGCAGGAGGCAGCTGATCGAAGTTTCTCTCTCATCGATGTTTCTAACTCTCTATTCCTCTCCCTTCCTCTCTATAAAAAATCAATAAAATATATTTGAAAAAAAAATTGCATGTGCACATTACCCTTTTATTATATAGGATAGAAGCCTGGTGCACGGGTGGGAGCCAGCTGGTTTGCCCTGAAGGGTGTCCTGGATCAGGGTGGGCAGGGGACCCCCAGGTCCCTACGATCGCTGGCTCTGCCCATGCTCAGGCCTAACACCTCTGACCAAGGCATTAGGCCTGGGCAAGGGACCCCCAGCTCCCTACCATCGCCAACTCGGCCCCTGCTCCCTGCGATTGCCGGCTCCACCGTAATGCCTCTCACCCAGGCATTAGGCCTGGGCAGGGGACCCACAGCTCTCCAAGGGATCTCCTGCTCCACCCCTTCCCAGGCCTAACGCCTGTGGCCAAGGCATTAGGCCTGGGCAGGGGACCCACAGCTCTCCAAGGGATCTCCTGCTCCACCCCTTCCCAGGCCTAACGCCTGTGGCCAAGGCATTAGGCCTGGGCAGGGGACCCTAAGCTCCCACCATCGGCGACTCTGCCCCTGCTCCCCGTGATCACTGGCACCACCCCTGCCCAGGCTTAACGCCTCTGTCCGAGGCGTTAGACCTGGGCAGCGGCAACCCGCAGCTGCAGCCGCCCCGCGATATCGGGCTCCGTCCCTGCCCAGCTCCCATCGCTGGCTCCTCCCATCGCTGGCTCCACCCCTACTTCCCGCTATCACTGGCCAGTGTGGCAAAGGCGCCGGATTCTCCGATCATGGCTGGGGGGCAGGGCAAAGGCGGCCCTGGGTTTCCGATCACTGTCAGTGCTTTCCCTTTGCCTCCCTGCATTGTGCCTACATATGCAAATTAACCGCCATCTTTGTTGGTGGTTAACCGCCATCTTGGCTGGTGATTAATTTGCATATCTCGCTAATTAGCCAATGGGAAGGGTAGCGGTCGTACACTAATTACCATGTTTCTCTTTTATTAGATTAGATTATGAAATTGCTATTTTTTAAGCTTTGGAATGTTGTGGTATTTTTCTGCAGTGGAATTTTTAAAGCTTTGGAATGTAGCAAAAGTTTGTAATTATATTTTGAAAACCAGAGGTCAAAAATTAAAAGACTTACCTAGTTACAAACATGAAAGATACCTTGGGTGGCTTATAGGAGCTTTCCTTTCAAAACAAATGGGGCTATTTCTCTGCATCTCAAATTCATTATCTCTTTTCTCATGCTTTGGCCTGGAATACAGATGCTGGATATGAGAGTCTCAACTAAGAATATTAAATGGGTTCCTGGAAGGCTTTGTTGGGGAGCAATGTCATGAAAGCTTCATATTTTCAGCAAAAGAGAAATAAGCTCCCATCACATTTAAGTTTCAATCTTATTTACTTCTTAACTCATAAACTTTATCAAAAATTATTGCAAAGTAATAGAAAAAAATAACATACTTGTTAAAAATATGAGGAAATATTCACAACAAATTCACAAAATACAAAAGTAGTGTAAACTAGTTTTCAAATTTTCTAACAAGCAATTAAATATACATAATAGTCATAAGGTATTTTCTTAAATTAATATTAACATTTTTCTATTTTTCAAAATACGAAACAAACTTTTAATAGCAGACGTTCAGATTTTATAGTAAAAATGTACACTTCTTTTAACAAGCATATTTCTAGAAAAATATCATATATTTAAATTGATTTAAATATTTGTAAATGTGAATTGTCCTTAGAGATTGAATTATTCAGTAATCATATAGTAACAAGCCTGTGACTGTGGATAGTTTCATGGCACATAGGACTTACCTATCCTTTAAAATTTCAAAAAAAAATGACACCATATATGCAAACTTATTTTTTGGCATTTTTCTCTGTTAGTGACATTACATACAACATTTTAATTATTTGGATAGTAGTGCCTTACAGTTTGTACATGAAGTACTGGCATATTTTATACAGAGACAAGTCAATTAGTCAAATGAAGTTCTTATAACAGTGTCAGTTTTTCACGCTGACAGAATTAAGTTTGAGCCAAAATTTCCATTCAGGTCCTTCCTTTCTGGAATTTCAAATCAATACATTAAATATGACTTAGTCTAGCACTTGACAAACAATCTCTCAGGCAAGGAGGAATTTACTTAGTATGACTTTACAAAGAAATTGAGGAGGTGGAGTTGGAGGCTTGAAAAATGGGAAGTGAAATGAAAGAAAGAGAGGTGCTAAACTCATTTTACACTATGTTCATATAATTGAGAAATGAAATAATGTGTGCTCAACAGAATCATTGTGTACCATGCGGTTTATGTCCGAAAGCTATTCAAAAGCATAATATGACAGAAATAGTGACCTTTTATGTATAAAGTCCTAGAAAATTAAAGTACCTTTCTTTACTATGCAAAAACTAATGTTGATTTTTAAAACTCTAGAACAAGTAATGCTTTTAGTTTTGTTGTTATCCATAACTTTATGTAATTCTTTCCCCTAAAAATCCAGTGACCATTTAGATGTATGTATACAGAGTAAAACATAAAATTATATAGAGTAAAAGTATTAAATCTTTTGAAAACATTGAGGGGAAAACACTGTAAAGACAGTGAATAACTGTACATTCTGGAGGACAAAAGAACAATCTGAGGTAACTGTGGTGTGACTAAAAGCAGGGAGGTTCTACAAAGAAGCAGAAATTGACAAGAACAGAATGGCAGGAGGTGAATATCCTGTCTTTAGGAGCTTTAAGCCTGAAGGCACACTGCAATGAGCTCTACAGGCAGCAGCCTAAATTCAGATAGAATATCCACAGTCATGCTGGCTGAAAACAGGGGAGAGAGGTGGAGAAAAACTACAGGTGCTGCAAAGAGGAGGGGCTGTGCCCCAGAAAAGAGAGCGTTGGAGCCAGGAAGTCATGATTCTGTGTATGAAATCTGTAAAAATCCAACATTCTCAGGGTAAGCCCTAAACCACTTGTGTATGGGATGTAGTCAGAGCAGCTCAGCTATGGATACAATGAATGACTGTAATTGGAGTTGTTGACTAAGAGACAGCATTTCCAGATTAAGCCCTATCACTTGATTTGCCTGCTGAAAGGAGCAAACAAATGAGAGTATTAACAGTATTTAATGAACTATACAATGCTTTAATGGTCTTTTAAAAGAAATATTATGCCTATCCTTAAATGAAAAAATAAATGGCATACATGTGATAAGACTGTTAAAAATTTACTTAAAATTTAGTCTTGTGAAGGATGAACAAGTATCTGCGTAGGTCACCAGATTATCAATAGTTATTTTTCTATGAATGACTTCATATCTTTAGTAAAAAAAAATATTATAGAATACTTTCAGTACAGGTATTTTATACTACTTGCTATTCCTTATAACACATGAAATTTGAATCTTTGAATGGTGAATTGTACACATAGAGCCTCAATTGATAGGTTAGTTTAATAAAGTAATTTTTTTCTTCAGAGAAGTTATTTCATTGCTCACTGACCCACCTTCTGATTATAGAACTGACAGAGAAACTTTCCAAGCTAAAATATCAAAGTGTTAACTTGTCTAGATCTTTGTTAATTAAGAAAATAAGGACATTAATTCTGTGCATGAATCTGCCTTCAGACTTTGCTCAATTCTCCCTCTACTGGAAAATATTTGATAATCCACTGTGTTGCCTTGACTCACAAATAGTACTCTGTGTTGTAGCCCTGGCATCTAGAAAATCATGACTCCTGTCTTGCATGATTTGAAAATAAGAGCAGAGCAAGGTAGTTAGGAGTGTGAGTGTATAGGAAAATCCATCAAAGTTCTGTGTTATTCCATAGTGATTGCTTTAATACAATCATTATTTTAAAACTAAAGGACTGGTGCACAAAAATTTGTGCACTCGGCAGGGTCCCTCAGTCCAGCCTGTGCCCTCTCGCAGTCTGGGACCCATCGGGGGATGTCCACCTGCTGGCTTAGGCCCGCTCCCTGGGGGATTGGGCCTAAGCTGGCAGTCAGACATTCCTTTGGCAGCCTGGGAGCCCTCGGGGGATGTCCACTTACCAGCGGGGAGCAGGCCTAAGCTGCAGTCAGATATCCTTAGCGCTGCTGAGGAGGCAGGAGAGGCTCCCACCACCACCGTTGTACTGGCAGCCGTCAGCCTGGCTTGTGGCTGAGCAGAGTTCCCCATGTGGGAGCGCACTGACCGCCAGGGGCAGCTCCTGCTTTGAGCATCTGCCCCCTGGTGGTCAGTGTGTGTCATAGTGACCAGTCATTCCCAGTCATTCTGCTGTTAGGGTCAATTTGCATATTACCTTTTTATTATATAGGATAATATGAGATTATTTATACAAATCAAGGCTTGTTTTCATACCTTAAACACGTGCTTGGGTTGTAAATGCGTCAGCATGTGTGACAGTATGTGACTGATCTGGGGATGATAACTTCTCTGACAGAAGGAGATTTGCAGAAAGGATTAGCCTCAAGCTAGATGTCTTTTCAGACCTGGTTTAAAATTATTGATATTATGTTACATTCAGAGAGTCTAATGAGAGCAATTTAATGTAGTTTTAGTCATTTAGTGTAGTTGAGTAGTTGAATATTTTCTCGTGATTTTATGTTTCAGATCATATTGCTTGTCAGGTTTGAAAGACAACAAACATGGTTTGGAATTTTCCCGATAGGTTATATGATTATAATCCTGCAAATAATTTTTAACATTACATATTTATATTTGTATATTTACTGAACATATTTTGTTGCATAATACATTGTTATGGCACACGCAAATGTGGATTTATTGCTGATATTTGTCAACTTCAAAGGAACTGCTTTTGAAAACTTTATAGAAATAAAGGATATTTTTGCCTCCATATTCTCTTTCAGTTACTGATAACATAGGTATGAGCTGCCTCTGGCAAGATTTAGTGTGTCTGATTGAGCAGAATCTTTGGGACTTCTTGTCATGGCATTTTCATTGCAATGTCTAGACAAAAAGTCTCAAAGATGAAGCTTGTCAAGTTAGAGTCTGAGTGTCCCCAGGTAAGTATGCCAAGCAAAAATATATACCTAACACCTTTCTTATAATCACTGACTTTAAAAAATTATATATGTTATAATCCAAACACGGATATGATGTGAGTGAATATTCTATTTGGATTAATTTAAACTCTACATATCAAAGGAAATTCACACATAAGTCACACATATTGCTGTATTCTGCACTCTCCCCTTCCGCATGAGCAAGGCCACCTACACAGTCTCTTCACAGAGGAGCAGTAAATATGCTTTTGTGGAAATATTTGATAAAATTTCTCTAAGGTGTCAAAATACTGTAAAAGTATCTTTTTTATTTTTGAGGTATTAGTTACAAAGGGTAAAAATGCATAAATTTTAAGGGCACGATTCAATTTGTACATCTATATAACAAACACCAAGAAAAAGTTGTAGACTAAAAATCCATAGTTTTTATTTATTCTCACAAATAGGTAGAAACACAAATTCACCTGTTCTTGCATAATTCATCTTATGCTTCTGTGATGTATCAGAACAATGCTGTTTTATTGTTGTGTAATGTTCCATTGTATGAAGATACCACTTTTGTTGTCCATTTTCCTTTTCATATATTTCTAGATTGCTACCAATTTTTACTATTATGAATAAAGCTGTTGTGAACATTTTTTGGACACATGCACTCACATCTCTTAAGTATATACTAAAACTGAGATTTCTGAGTGAGAGGGTAGGCTTAAGTATAGTGTTTAATTAAAAGAGGAAAACATTTTCCCCAAATTGCTTTTACAATCTTACACTTGCACAAGCAATGTGTAAGATTTACATTTTCTCCACATCCTCTGCAAATTTGGTTTGCCATTCTACTTTTAAACCAAATCTTTGCAATTTATATAAAATAAAATATACTTATTTTAACAGACAGTGTTATTAAATTATGCTGAACATATGCAACTCTGCACCAACAAAAACAATCAAATGAATAAATAGCTTTATCACCTCAAAGTGATACATTTATTCCAATATGATCCAGCAGTTTCACTTCTGGGTATATACCCAAGGAATTGGCAGCAGGGACTTAAAGAGAGATTTAATAGGAGCATCATTTACAATAGCTAAAAGGTAAAAGCAACCCAAGTGACCACTGATGAATAAATGGATTAAAGAAATGTTGTATATACTCACAATAAAATAGTATTCAACCTCATGAAGAAATAGAAATCTGATAAATGCTACAAGGTAAATAACCTGTGGGCATTATGCTAAGTGAAATAAGCTAGACCCGACAGCTCAAGTACTGTATGATTCCATTTGGGAATATCTAGAATTCTCAGATTGATAGGGACAGAATGTTAGTTGTCAGTGGCTGGGGAAGAAGGAATGGGAATCTGTAGTTTCAGTTTTGCTTGATGAAAAATGTTCTAGAGATGGATGGCAGTGAATATTGCACAATGAGAATGTACTTAATGTCATTAAGCTGTACACGTAAAATGGTTAAGATGGTAAATTTAATGTTTTGTGTATATCACCACAGTTAAAAAAAAGTAGAAAAAAAGATACCTCTACTCAATGTCACTACTCATTAGAGAAATGCAAATTAAAACCACAGTGAGATATCACCTCACCTGTCAGAATGGCTATCATCAATAAACAACTGCTGACGAGTATGTGGAGAAAAGGGTCTGTTGGTGGGAATGCAGGCTGGTGCAGCCACTGTGG
This sequence comes from Myotis lucifugus, assembly GCF_000147115.1. Lineage (NCBI taxonomy): Eukaryota > Metazoa > Chordata > Mammalia > Chiroptera > Vespertilionidae > Myotis > Myotis lucifugus. The sequence continues at coordinate 63,762,089 of NW_005871048.1, read as the reverse complement.
AAAATAGTATGGAGTTTCCTCAAAAAATTAAAAATGGAACTGCATTATGACTAAGCAATTCCACTTCTGGGAATATACCCCAAGAAACCCAAACCATTGAAACATATGCATTTCTGTGTTCATTTCAGCATTATTTACAATAGCCAAGATCTGAAAAAAACAAAAAAGATTTGGAAGTAGCCCAAGTGTCCATCAGAGTGGATAAAAAAGCTGTGGTACATTTACACAATGGAATACTGGGCCATAAAACAAAGGGAAGTCTTGCCTTTTGTAACAGCATAGAATTTAGCCAGTCAGAGAAATACAATTACCATATGATTTCACTTATATATGGAATCTAATGAACAAAACAAACAAAATAGAAATCGATACATAGATACAGAAAACAGACTGAAAGCTGTTGGGGATTTGAGTGAAAAGGTAAAGGGGTTAAGCAAAAAGAAAAAAAAACACTGTATAAACACAGACAGCAGAATGGTGATTGCCAGAGGGAAGGGGTGTGGGTAAGGGGAGGTAGAAGAAGGTAAAAGGGGGAAAATGATGATGGAAGGAGAGGACTGTGGGTGGTGAACACACAGTACAATATACAGATGATGTATTGTAGAATTGTACACCTGAAACCCATATAATTTTATTAACCAGTGTCACTCCAATAAATATTAAAATTAATATTTTCAATAATATTATTTGTAATATCAATGTCATATCATTTATCGATTATAAAGACCATTATAAACTGATGAACTAAAATAGATACAGAGGCAGAGCAGCATCAAACAGAGTGTCAAACTACGGTGGGAAGGCCAGGGAGGGTTGGCGGCGGGGGATGTAAGAGATCAACCGAAGGACTTGTATGCATGCATATAAGCATAACCAATGGACACAAGACACTGGGGGTAGGGGAGGCCGGGGGAAGGTCAAGGGAAAAAAAAAGGAGAATATGTACTACTCTTTGCAATATTTTAAGCAATAAAACAAAATTTAAAAAATGAAATTAAAAAAATTGATACTGTTGCTGTAATTAAGGAGTATGTCTAATGTGCAAACCTTGGTGATGCTCAAACCTGGTACAACCCTGAGCGGAGTGCTGAATTCTATTTTGCCATTAGAGAGACAGCAGCTTACTCATCTGTCATAAATCCCCTTAGAGGTGGCTATTAGTAGAAACCTCTGACTCAACCCAACTCTAAGTCAAGATGTAATTAGCTACATGATGTGCTGTGATGGGTTGTGAGAGAATCAATTTTCATTTTGGAGAAAATGGAATAAATCTGCACCTGCAGGTGACACGGAGGTCACAACTTCCTGCTGGAAATGCAGAGCAAGCCGCAGATGTTCCTAGCTTCATAATTTCGAGATTTGATTACTATAATTCACTGAGTCTACACACCTGAAACTTCTCACCCAGTGACTTTAGCTGGTATAGAATGAAGTGGTTGGAGTATATAAAACTGGCTATTAATGACAATACTTCAATATCATTTCATAGACACTGCATCTACTTAATGATACTCCACCATCATTGTAAGTGACTAATAGATGAACTTGTCATAAAACACTTGAAATAGCCTATGAACCTGCAAATGAAATAGAATGAAGGCACAGGAACTTTCCTTTATTGCATACTTACCGTGTATCAGTCAGTGATTCTGTAGGTAAATAGAAGAGCAACACTGTCTATTTCATGACTACAACAATCCCATTATTTGGCCTTTATTATTTTTATTTCTATAATAGGATTTTGAAATTTAAAGGAAAATAGGACAAGCAACACTAGTTAAAATGTCATGGCTGGACTGAGGCTGATTGAGTTTAAAAATCAAACTCAAGAATTTTCTCAAAAGCATAAACACATTTTTTTATTATACTAATGATAATTTCAGTTCTCTAAAACTATTTTTCTATTAAACATTATAGCAACTTTTCTTTATCCATATTATATGTTTTTAAGTTATAGCATGTGTAATATAATAAAGCATTTATCACGTTAAATATGTTTTAAGCAAATAAAGAATGGCATTTAAATATGAATGAGAACTGGAAAATAGCTTATTCAAAGACATAAATAAAAATGAGATGAAAAGTGTATTCAAATAATAATTTTATGGAAACCATGAGCCAGCTATCATTGTTATTCTAATAATTAAAACACTTTTCTTTTTGTGAGAAACTTCTAAAATATTAGAGAAAGTATAAGGAAGGGAAGAAAATGGCTAGAGAACTCATCATCTTCCGTATCTCTTCCCTTTTATTCACATTGCACTATATATCTAGTCTGAAATGACAGAGATTATTTGGCGATTACTTCAGTGGACCTGTAATGAGAGTTTCAAGGATAGGGAATAATTCAGAATGATCCAGATGTGGGTCAGAGGGAGTGGGCTGGGACAGACATGCTTCCAGCAGTTGACTATACTTTTTTCCCAAATGTAGTAGTGAATTTGGCCTTCAGTGAGTGAGTTCACAGAAGTAGATATATTGGTGTTCAGGCTGAACAGCTTTTCTTTTTTCATCCTCCAAGATTTTAGATTTTATTGGCAGAGGGAGCCAGGCCATGGTCAGGTTTATGGGGCAGAGGCAACTCCTGGGTGACAGTTGAGGCAAGACCAAGGCAGGTTGATTAGTGCTATAGGGCAGGGGGTGAGAGCTAAAGCAGAAACCAAGTTGTTTTCACTGAAACAATGTTCTAGTCACTAATAGAATCCCTAGCATGATGGAGGACCATGGCGACTAACCCCCAACTTTTCTGACTTGGAGGCTGAGACTCCTCTGCCTACCTTAAGTAAAATTGGCAGTTATATGGGGAACCTCGTCCTATAGGTTAGATTATTCTGCAGACTATTGATGAGTGGAGTTGGAGAAGACTGGACTAAAAACTTAGTATGAATTGTTAAAAGAGAATTCTAATAAAATTATAGTCTCTGTCTAAATTTGCCTTTTGAAATCTATCTAGAAATGAAGAGTGAAAAAAGAGGGAAGGATTAAACCATGGGATTTGTAATATACTAGGCATGCTAGAGATTAAGCTCAGGCAGTTCAATGGATCTTTTCTCAGGACAATAGATACATAAGGTGAGGTCAACAATTCCCATCTTGCTCTGATAAAACTTATGCTCAGTAAGATTAGGCAAGGGCTATGTCACATTTATAAAAGTGTCATATTCACTGTATGAACCACAGTTTGGCAAACTCTGAGGAGAAAATTCATGCGCTTTCAGACAGATTAACACTTCCCATGTGCCATTTCTCTTTCCTACACTATGAATCCATCCTGGATTGACTTTTAAGAATACGTGTGAAGTGCATTGAACACATGAAAATGCATCCAATTTTCTGAAAAACATGAGCAGTAGAATTAGGTGTAGATAAAAAAGCATTTTGAGAGCCAACAGAGCTAAGGTATACTAATAATAAATGCTGAGATTTTGTTTTTGTGTTTGTGTTTGTTTTTTGCTAGATAAACAACTTGCAGATGCATCATTGAATTATTCCTTCAAAACCATGGAAGTGATCATTTACAATGCAAATCAACTAATTTTCAAATGCCTAAATAATAAATCTTTAATCTTTGCCACTATCATAAATAGATATATGCTCCAAGTATTACTACTTAGTTTTAATATTATTACTGATATTTTATTACAAAGCCAGTGTATGATTATGATAGTCAATTTGGATATTTAGAAATGCGTAACAAATAAATAATAAAAAACTTCAGAATGATTAAGTATACTCTGATTTGCTCTGAAAATAAATTTTATTACCATTTAAAATGCTATGGAGACTATAAGTGATGGAAGAATTTGCTCATGGAATAAATTATATTCAGACACTTAAAAAGTCTCATAGCTTTAAGCTAGCAATTAAGCTTTGTAAAACTTATCTAAGAAAATGTAGAAACATTGAAATATATTAAAATGCCCCAAATTATGCAACTGATAAAAAGAATTAGTATCAATTAGAGAATAGAAGTATAAAAATGCAAATTCTATACACAAAAATATGTGCAACAGTTGTTATGAAAAATTATAAACAGCTAATAGGGTTAAATTTTAAAAATATGTAAAAGTACATGCAATGTACATTTAAAAATAATTTTATGGAAAACCAACATGAAATTTTTGTGAACAATTTGAAAACTGGAGAAAATGATGATTTCCTAGTTGAATGTAAATTGCCAAAGACATTCCCCATGTATTTTTATTATTATTGCTATTGTTGTCATATTGTAAATTATACTCCACTTTTTATACTTCCCATCTTACATTTTTCTACATCATAGTTTTGCAATTTCTTTTAAAAGTAATAATTTATGTCATTATTGTTAAATGTGAAAAAAAATAACATGTGGTCTATATGTTCTTCGGTATTAAAATAAAAAGTTGCTTATTTCTTTTACAGAAACTCATAAAAGAGTGGAGGTAATTATATTAAGTGACTATGTAAATTCCAGTAGTAAAAGTAAATCGGTTTTCCTAATGAATTTCAATAAGTTTCTAAATTCTTGTGAGAGAAGATATTCATTTCTTTGTGTTTAAGGTTTATTACTCAATTGGCCTAATGAAATATCAATTTGCATTCCATTAGAAAACTTTTTATTCTTTTGTTTGCTTCATAAATAAGCGGATTGAAAAATATGAATCCAAAAATGAACATAGATTTAATACACAAAAGTTAATAAAAACACATTTTAAAGTACCAGCTTTACTATTAAATTTTATATATTCTCTTTTAAATATAAAATAAAATATGTGTAATATTTTAAATAAATCATTATGTACATTTCAACAAGAACCTATACATTATTTTATGTATGGCAACTACTATTAAATCTTACTCATGTACATGATTCAGCAATAAATAAGATCCCGAGTTTTATAGCAAATACAAATTGCCCACATTATATCATAAATTGTTCATCACCAAGAACTAGAAAGATCTCAATTTGCATTGACAATAAGCATTGTCAATATTAAGATGACAGAGAGGTTAGAATTATCTGACAAAGTCTTAAAGGAAACATCATGAATACATGATGTTTTATGTCTTTGTCAGTTGTTGCCATGCATGCATTTTAATATTTGTTATATATTCATTGAGAATTATATAGCCTTTTTGCATTATAAAATATTCATCTTTGTTTCTTCATTTCCAAAAGAATTTAAATTTATTGGGGTGACATTTAAGTACAATTCTATAATATGTCATCTGTATATGGCATTGTGTGCCCAGTACCCAAAGTCAAATCATCTGCACCATTTATTTGCCCTCCTTTACCCTTTACTATACACCACCCCTTTCCTCTGATAACCGCCATACTCTTTCCTGTGCCTATGAGTTTTTGTTTGTTTAATTTTCTTATTTATTCATGTGTTGCTTTTAGTTTTATATATTTTGCTTAGCATAATATTCTCAAGATCCATCAGTGTTGTCGCAAATGGATCTTCAATTTGCATTCCATTAGAAAACTTTCACCTTTGCTTGTGGCTGAGTAATATTCCATTGTATACATGGATCACATCTTTATCCAATCATCTTGGTTGTTTCTTGTTTTGGCCATCATGTGTCTTATTCTTTTGGGCAGAATTTTACCTTTCAATATTTCAGAACTGTGCCCTCTGATTTCTTGTGGTTTTCAAGTATTTTTTCATCTATAATTTATTTTTAATCATTCCAACTTAACCTATTTTATTTCTATACGTTTGAAGTTCTTTTCATGTTTTCTGTTTTTAACAATTTTAACAAAATATTTTTATGGCATAATACATTGGAGTATTTTGCTCTTGTGTTCTTTCCTAGTTTAAACATCATGTATAAAAATAGTTTATTTAATTTTCAGTTTTATCTGAGTTTGTAAGATCTTTTTTCCAAGTCTTTCTTTTTGCCAATTTTTTTAAATGTCTAATATTTTATAATTCTTTTTTATTTCATGCTTTGTCATTTTAATACATGTTAATGTATTTAACTATACTTTGAAATTATTTAAAATTTTTCTTTACTTTGTAACTATGACTTTCTAATGTTCCTTCTTTGTACAAATATTATTCTGTACACATGAACTTACTGGAGACTTCACTCCTAAATCCAATGCACTGCTTATCTGCTGGTTTAATAGAAAACTGAAGTGCAAATAACTTAAGTCACATAATAGTTGTCTTTTGTTCCATTCTTTGCAACTGGACAACTAGGATCATATGGTCTTCTTTAGTTCATTCATTACTTTAGTTGGGTCACAAAAAAATTGTACTAATACCCATTTAAAAAAATACTTTCATTATAGCTAAATGATTAATTTCCATGGAAACATATATATAACCTCTGTAATATTTAACCATGAATAGAATATAATTGAACTATCTTAAAATACCCAAACTAAAAACACACGTAAGAATATTCATTTGAAAACATGGTGTCTTAGGTCAGAAGAAAGTGTTTTTTCTTTGTTTGTTTGTTTTGTTTTGTTTCCCTCACAACATTCCACTATGAAAAGGAACAAAAAGAAACCCACACAAAATGCTAAGTAATTAAATAGCTTAAAAAATAACCTGTTGGTCAACTAAAGGTGTGTAAGCTGCATTAATTTTATGCATGTTAATGTTTCTTTTGTCTTTATTGCTTGAAAATATTTTCTGTAGGGATCTTTTGTGACTGCTAGAAAATGCTTACATTTTAGCTTGTGGATGACTGAAAGCATTTAATTTTATTACATTAATTCCTTCCAGGTTTTACTGACCTTATAAGACACTTTTCTTGAGAATACTTATTTTTATACAATTGTGTAGATTACAAGTATAGATAAGTTAAATAAATATATATATACAAAATATTTCAGAAAATAATCTATTTTAATTTTCATCTTATTTCAAAATGCTGTAGAAGAGGAAATGTAATAACATTATAACAATTGACAAAAATAAATTTTAAAATTATATAAAGGAAAATTAATAACTATGACTAAAATATATCCTTTATGAATCAGAAAGGGAAATACAGATGTTCCCTTTCCCACTACCTTTAGATAGCCTATTCTCTAAAATCTTCAAATATATCCATTGATCAAATTTAACTCTGTAAGCTTGAAAATGTAACATTACATTATATAAAACAGGTGTCACATTGCTACTTTTTAAAAACTAAGCATATCTTCTGTTTGCTGTTCAATGTTTTCTAATGTCATTCTTAATCCATTCCTATCATTAATTCATAAAACTTCACCTTTGCCACAAGACACTTGGCAATTATTGCAGTTCCTTGAATTAATCAGCATCATTAATGGTCTAGAAAAGTCACCTTTTAAAAAAATGTCTTCAATGACTGCTTATATTTCTCATCTGGCTTAATATAGTTCTCAGTGCTCACTTATTCAATTTATTGGAAGGCTTAGGGGGCAGTGTTTGATACCTACCACCAATCATATAAGAGGAGGTACACATTTTAATTATTTGGAAATTATTTGAAACTAAGATATTTTCCCCTGGACCTCTCTGTGGTTGATCCTATCCCACATGGTTGTCTATGCTTAAGAATGAATAGACTACATGGTTTTCCCACTGTTGTTAAGAGGAACAACAGAGGATATATACTCTTAAATAATGAGTGTTTTAAGAACATAGGTAATAACAGCTTTATAATGTACCTCACTCAATACATCCCATTTTTAGTGACTTTACTGCAATAAGTATCATTCTTAATCCATTCCTATCATGGGTGGTTTGAGAGTATATTATAGAGTGTGTAATTGTGTGTGTGTGTGTGTGTGTGTGTGTGTGTGTGTGTGTGTGGTGTGTGTGTGTAAAATTGCGAACAAGAAATGCTTGGCTTAATCAATTTAGTGAATATCAGTTCCCTAAAAACCAATTATAAAATTTGTTTTTGATTTACTGTCTTTGCATGCATTAATTACTTATAGAAGTTACAAATTATTTTTTACTTTGACTCAAATAATTTTCAAAATTGTTTTAATTTCCCAGTAGCTCTTATATCTGAGCAACTGTGTCACAGTTGCTTAGTCAAAAGTTTCTCTGTCTTGTTGAATGAACTGATAATTATATGTTGGTACCAGTTTCTATATGCAAAACCATGCTAAATAGTGTTTTCATCAAACAAGTTAACAAATTGGTAAATAAATAAAAAATAAAACTAAATAGATTAAAATGTATTCGAAGAAAAGTAGCTTGCCCTATATATCATACTCAATTTTCAAAATGTATAAAAAATTCTTACTATGCAATGTCTTATACCCTAAATTTAATGTATCTTTGGCCTGGGGACAAAATGATTTTATCTATGCTAATATTAATATTATTGATAATTTTAAAGAATATCTCCAGTAGTTAAAAATATACCATGTCACAGTGAATGCTTAAGTTGGTGGTGTGAATATAATTTTTAAAAAATATTTATTGGTGATAGTATTAAAGTTTTACCCCCTCTTTTTCCCCCTTTGCCCCTATCACCTGATTCCAGTCACTTCCAAGGCCTTCATCACTCTATTGTCTGTGTTCACTGGCACTGCATATATGCATATGAATTCTTTGGTTAGCCTCTTCCCGCCCTCCCTCCTTCCCGCTGAGATTCCCATTCTGTTCCCTGTTTCCATGCCTCTGGTCTTATTTTATTCATCAGTTTATTGTAAACATTAGATTCCATGTAGAAGTGAGATCATGTGATATTGTGAATTAATTTTGGTGAATAAATCTTTGCCAATGGTCATTTTGCAAGTGAAAAATAACACACATTTTAACTCACATTTTATTCCCACATTTTTCTTATGAGGAAATGTAACCATACAACCAAGAGATCTGGGCTGCCTGTCACTATTTGAGCCAATTAAGCAGAGACAGGGTTGAACCATATATGAGCATCTATTCCAATACTGCTGGCAGTATGGGAGAGCAGCAGGTCATCCACAAAAATCTGCTCTGCGCCCCACCATAAGGCAGCTGCTTATATTGGGTAGAAAAACAAAGATTATGTGGGAAAGTAGGAATTATAGGTATGGGAAAGTAGGCATGGGATAATCATTATAGGTTACAGGTCATAAGGACTGGAGGGTGGAGGGTCACAGATTGTGGGTGCCTCTGGGCACCTCAGGACAAGATTATAGATAATACGGGCTGGGGTTGTAAAGAGCAGGTGCCTCTGGGACTAAATTGTTTCTTTCAGCCATGAGGTTGCAAATCTTTTCATAATGATAGGCAGTTCTCAGGACAGGAGGATGGACTGACTGCATTGTGATGTGAGCTGCCATGTCCCAGGGCGTACAGCTTCCAGCCAGGTTATAATGTGCTTTCTCTAATCAGAACAGAACCATCATGGTTAACAGAGCATGATTAATATTTCTTATAATTATAACTGGTCCCTGATATTCTCTTTCTGCCCCTAACAGAAAAAGTATTAAGCCACCTGTAGACTTAAATAAAGTGAGGCAGACAAAGTTTAAGTGATTTATCCAGATGTGTTCTTCTAATAATTTGAATGTAGACAATTACACCTGCAGTATATTGATGGTAGATTTTTACTGAATTGACTTTGTAAGACTTTCTTTCCACAATTGGTTAGTTCACTAACTTTTTACAATTTTATTTCAATAAACATATTCCCCACAGTTAGCTCATTGTTCATATTTTTGTACCCCTTAAGGAAAATAATGTACTATAACATGTTTAATAAAAGTAGGAAACAGTATATTGTTTTCAATCTTCTACATGTTTTATCTATCTATCTATCTATCTATCTATCTATCTATCTATGCATCATCATTATCATCATCATTAACATGGAATGTACTAAAGTGAAGTAAAGCTGAGATTGAAATTCCCAATATCTCATTGGTTGGACCTGGATAGATGGGTAGATGACTCTCTGGATATATCTAGTGAGGCAAGTAGGGGAATTAGAGTCACTGTAATTCAAGGTTGATTAAGTTCTTGGTTATTATTATGGACTAGAGGCCCAGTGCATGAATTCATGCACAGGTGGGGTCCCTTGGCCGGCCAGTGATTGGGGCTGACCGGGGCCATTTCTCCCAGTCCCAACTGGGGCCAATTGGGGCTGGCTGGCAGAAGAGGGACTGTGGGAGGTTGACTGGCTGACCCCGATGAGGGCCAATAGGGGTTGGCCAGCCAGGGGAAAAGACTGCAGGAGGTTGCCAGCCAGGGGGAGGGACCGTGGGAGGTTGGCTGGCTGAAGGAGGTTGGCTGTGGAAATGTAATGACCACCAGGGGGCAGCTCCTGCATTGAGGGTCTGCCCCCTGTAGGTCAGTGCTTGTCATAGCGACTGGGTAACTGGTGGTTTGGTCATTCGGTAGCTTAGACTTTTATATCCTATATAATAAAAGGGTAATATGCAAATCGACCGAACAGCGGAACAACCAGTCACTGTGATACACACTGATCACCAGGGGGCAGACGCTCAACTCAGGAGCTGCCCCCTGGTGGTCAATGTGCTCCCACAGGGGGAGCGCTGCTCAGCCAGAAGCTGGGCTGATGGCTGGCAAATGCAGCGGTGGTGGCAGGAGCCTCTCCCGCCTCTGTGGCAGTGCTAAGCGTGTCTCGCGAAGAGCGAGCCTGTGGCAGCAGTCAGACATCCCCTGAGGGCTCCCAGACTATGAAAGTGCACAGGCCCGGCTGAGGGACCCCCCCAAACCCCAAGTGCACGAATGTCATGCACCAGGCCTCTAGTATATAGATAATGTGCATATATAAGTAAGCAGGCCATCATTTGCTCTATATGACTAATCTTAATTTATTAATTGTCAATGAATAATACTTTCCCAAAGACCTGCAAATGTATCTACAAATGTGGGAACACTTTTTATTTTTTAATTCATAACATTTCTTTAATTAGGGGAGGGAGAACAGAATGTGTATCATTTAAGCATTCACCTCTAGATGTCAGAGCCTATTACAGAATCTGGCCCAGATATAACATGTGTTAGAGTTTGCAATTAATGAGGAGTAGATCCTAATAGCCAGTCCATCCCTCAATCTTATATTTTAGTTGTCAACCCTGACACACTGAAATACTCTTTATAATTTCCAGACAGTAATGAATACATATGGCAAAAGCCTTACACGTTGTAACATCCCCTGCATGAAAAGTAGAGATCTCAATCTGTTATATGTAATCATGTCCGCATGAGATAATGGTTGGCCCCTTTGTCTGATATTTAATGTTTATTCTTCCTTCTCTTTTTCTGCAGTGCCTGTACCCTTTATTTTCTCTATTTTTAACTTATGTTTTTTCTCTTATATGTGTTGTTCCTTGTTGCAGCATAAATGAATATTTTGCTGGTTATCACAGTATCACATTTTCATGGTAATCTGTCCTAATGAGAGTGTTAAGAACATTAAAATGTAGAGTGTTAACTTTTATGCTTTGATTTCTGCAAGCTTATTTATAACATTTATTTATTTTATGTACGTGGTTCCTCTCTTTTTTCTTTGATTGGATCATGTTGCTCTTCATTTCAAAATTTTCCATAGTAATTTGAAAATTGTGTTTCATTCCATTTGTAGTTACCTTTCCTGTAACAATGTTTGAATTCTCTGTTAAATCTTGATTATTTACTTCAAATAGGAAAATATTTTTCTTATATTGGTCTTCTCTTTCCATCAATTTTATTTTCTTGCCATATTTCTTTTATAGCTCACATACTTTTTACCTTCTGTCTCATGAATTCCAATCATTCAAGATTTTTATTTATCCTTGACTCATGGCCTCAGAAGTAACAAGGAAGCATTGTCTCAACTATTTAATTTATGGGTGGCAGTCACAGCCTAGAATGATACAATGAGTCACACCTATAATAACGCCCCGCCCCTTTAGTGGAGATGGACACTGACACTGGTTCTTAGTGAAAAGAATTCAGCATGTGGAATAGTCACTCCCAGGATTATTTACATTATGTAAAATTCTTTTTTAGAAGGCTTGAGGGATGAGATTTCTTCCTGAACGTTAAAAAGTGAGCTGCTATGTTGTGAGGTGGCTTGTGAGAAGGCCACATGGCAGGGAATTACAGGCAGCCTCATGGAGCTGAGAAAATCCCTAGCTGGCAGCCAGAAAGAAAGTGGGGACCTCAGACCTACACCATAAGACACCGAATTATGACAATAGCCACTCAATTTTGGAAAAGGACTCTGTGATTTAGAAAGAGACAAAGCTCAGCAGACACCTTGAATAGGATCCCATTATATCAGTAGCCACTCATTTGTTGGAAATGTAAATTAGTGTAGCCACTATGGAAAACAGTTTGAAAGTTCCCCGAAAAACTAAAAAACAGAATTTCCACTTGATCCAGTAACCCCATTTCTGTGTATATACCCAAATGAAATGAAATCAGGATCTTGAAGAGATACCTGCGCACCCTTGTTTGTTACTGTATCATACACAAAAGCCAAGATGTGCTCTAACTTATTAATTAACATTTTTATAAATTTCCTCTGGCGGTTCTGTTTCTCTGGGTTCGAATTTTAATCTCTTCAACTGATAATTTTCTCTGTGTCCTGGATTTCTTTAGATGGAATTTCAATTTCTTGTTCAGCTCATTTTCTTACTAAAGTCTGGTTATAGGAGAGTGCTAAAGAACATGATTTCCACCAATGATGAGAGAAATGTGATCTTTAATTATAAGGTGTGAGCTATACAGAGTGGTAGGCTGGGAAAGCTGAGTGAGGGTCTGATGATTGTCTTCCAGCTCCGAAGACAAAAACACTCAGTCTAGCATATTCGTAGCCTTTCCTGGATCAGAAATCCCTAAGACACAAGAGTAATTAAAAACTTTTATGGAAATGAGATTGTTGCCCATAAAATACCACTCTCTGTCCCTGTTGTCCGGGATTTCCTCAGCCCTGCGGTAGAAATTTTGTATACATCTCTGCCTTGCTAGGATAGAGAAAAAAAGCCATGCCTTTTATACTCATTTTATATTCACTTAATACAGGTGTCTGAAATTTGCAAGTTAACTTCAAGATCTAAAACCAATTTTTGTTTTCATCATATGTATAGTTCTCAAAAACAAATGATATTTAAAATTTTGGTTGAATGTATTAACAAATTATTGACTTTAATCATTAATTTAAACCTTCTCCCCCCCCCCCCAACCTCTAGACTTTTAGCACCTATACACAGTCTCATCTCTCTGTTATTCTAAAAAAATGAGATGTTAAATTAGAAAACACTGTTGTTTATACATCTGAGTTTCTTTTTTGTATAAAAATATATTTATAAATACTATTCTATAGTAAAAATAAATAATAGTATGAGCATGATTATTTAGAAAAGGTAAACACATTTTTTTTTACTTATTTATAATTTTTTGTGTTCTTGTAGTTTTAAGAGTTTGGAAAAATATATATTATCTCACTAATAAAATTTAAATAAAAGTTAATATTGCTTGATCTTAGATTGGTAAGCAAACATGCAGACAGGTTTTTATTATGACATCGGAGAGCAAAAAGAGAAAGGATTCATTATTCCTTTTGGATTAAAACATAGCTTAGCTAAATTTTGCAGTATCTAATTTTAAATTTATACTTGTAGAAGATAGTCTAATGACAGATCAAACAGTGACCACCCAATCTATGTTCCTGCCAGTATGAAATTAATGGGACCTCATTTGCAAGCATAGGTGAATAGAGAGAGTGTTTCCTTGATGTGATTATGGAAAGTATATAAGTAAATACTAAATGCATAAGTATATAAGACTTCTAATCAAATATTGTACTGTGTGAGATTATAATAAGTTCCTATATTGAAATTTTTATGACAATTAAATGTGTTTTATATTCAGGAATGTTGTATATTTTTCTTTAAAATCTGGTTTCATTCATTATTTTGAATGTCTGTTAATCCATTTAATGGCATTGTTATAACTGATGGATTTTTTTTAAAGATTGGGAAATTTACTGTAATAAATTTATGTAATACCACCTACTTGTTAAAAATGAAATGCTAGATGCAATTAAGGACATGAAATTTTAAAAATGCAATTGAAAGGCAGAAAGTGATATTCTAGTGAAAGGCCCCAGTGGTAACATAACAGCTGAAACTATCGGCAATTTTGGCTCTAGTTAAGCTGGATGTATCATCCCATAAGAAAAATTACTTTGTGAAAGTCTACACTCGAAGAGCCCAAAGATAAGCCTTTGTAACTATATTTTTCAATGTATAGCTGTTACTATTAGGATGACCTTTCTGAAAATAAATTTGACTAGTCTACTCTATGGAAGTCCTATTGCTCCATTACTTTTTAATGTACAACAACCTTCAATCACCCTATTCAAAAACTTTTAATGAAAGTGTCATGGCGTATCAAGTAAATATTAATTTCCCAAATTATCTGAGACTTTGTGCTGCCGGGCTCTTCATAACATTGCTAGATTTCATCTTAAAATACAATCCCTTTTTAACCTCTGTAGAATAACATGTCACTTTGAGCTACATTGCTAGACTTCATAAATGAGACTAAAGCAGTATTGGGAAATGTTTCCTAATAAGAAAGACTTCTATAAGGACGGTTTTCAGTGTGCAACAGGAGACTCCTGCTCAGGAGTCCATACATCAAATTAGCATGGTCCTGCTTTGTGCCTGTTTCACAGAACATTCCTCAGGAAGTGAGATAGAAAAGAGAGGCCTTTCTGTGGCTGCCAGGATAGCCTCTAATAGACCTGTCTGCTCCAACCTGCACTGAACTGATAGAAGGTAGACTTAGAAGAGACATTTTTCCATCTACAGCATATTACCTGTTTTACCGAACAACTTCTTTCTTTTCTGTTTACCTCCCTCCTTTGTAAATGAAGACACATTTCCATTTAATAGAAGGTCTGAAGACAGAGGGAATTATATTTTCCCATAAATATTACCTGTAAAGAAGCGAATGTGTCCTTAAACAGAAGTTTGAAAGAATTACAATGCTTTGGGGCATGATCTAGTTTATTTTCTGATATATGTACGCTAAGATTCTGTTGCATGCTACAAAATAAATTTAAACAACAGTAAGTGTGTTTTTATAGGGAGCTCTCACTCTGGGCCAAGGATTCTTGTCCAACCATTGATGTTTTGCTTAACCAGGTAGCTTCCTTTGGCCAATGGAATGGCATTGCACGAAATGGGAAGCACGGCTTTAAATGAACTCATCTAGTTTGGCTTGCTTCTTGCTCTCTGATAAATCTTCAAAATGACTGAATTTCCAGGTAGCTTGGTCTTCTGCTCTATGAAGGCATAATAATGGTCCCTCCTTAAGTGCAGGAGTCTCCTTATACATGGATTTGCTTATCCATGGTCAACCGCAGTTCAAATATATTAAATAGACACCACACAGTCACACAAAGTGAAGACAGCCTGTTACTTGTATTGAATTCTCAGGAGCAACATTTCCTGACCTCACACTAATAATAGAGGCTTATGATAGTCATTTTCCAGGGAAGGAAATTTTGAATGAATTTGATAGAGTTTTTCTCCCCATACTTCCAAATAAAAATTTAAATATATTTATACTTAAAATTTCTCTAGAATGAAGTGTAGACTCTAGTTTAATAGTGCCTAAATTATCTTGTAATTTGGTGTTTAGTTTTAGTGCTTAAATTTAAAAGTGTTTTAAAATCCTGAGTGAAATTGCTATTATTTTAATTTGTTTTATCAAAGTCCACTCTTCAGATAACCTCTATTTGTGGATGTGTTAAATTGAAAAGAACATAAATTATAGATTAGACTTTTTAATTTGTATAATACTCTAACTTAAAAACAGCATTGCCCAGCCTGTGCAGCTCAGCAGTTGAGCGTTGACCCAGGAACCAAGAGGTCATGGGTTCGATTCCAGGTCTGGGCACATGCCAGGGTTGCAGGCTCTATTCCCAGTAGGGGGGATGCAGAACGCAGCCAAAAGATGATGTTTCTCTCTCATCTCATCGATGTTTCTATCTCTCTATCGTTCTCCCTTCCTCTCTCTCTAAAAGTCAATGAAAACTTATTTAAAAAAAAAACACAACAGCATTGATTTGATGACAATGAACTTCACCTCTATGGTCTTCCTCCACCAAAACATTAACCCCAGTCTAACCATGAGGTAAAGTCAGACAAACCCAAATTGAAGGACATTCTATAAAATGCCAGACCAGTATCCCTCAGAATTGTCAAGATCATCAAGAATAAGAAAGAGTGAGAAAAAGTAATCAAAGACCAGATGAGGCTAAGAAAACATGATTCCTCAATGTAGGGTGTTATCCTGGATCAGATCCTGGAACAGAAAAAGTACAGAAGGTGGAATGACATCCAATTAAACTGTGGAGGTTAGCTAATAAGAGTGTACCAGTTGTCTTCTTAGTTCTGACAAATGTACCATAGTGATGTAAAAAGTTAACAGGGGGAACTAGGTGTGGTGTATATGGGATCTCTCTCTCTCTCTTTGTATGCAACTTCTCTGTTCATCTAAAATTATTTTAAAATAATGTTTGTTTGCTTAAAATGTGCCATACAGAAAAAGGTCAACAGATTATACAAATGAAGTCATAAAGAAAATAGCCATTTCAAATAATTCATTTAAAAATATTCTTAATCATTTGGTAGGACAGAAATTTAGAGCATAGTGACATTCATGAGAAAGGCCAAGAAAAATAATGACATTTTGTTCCTAGGTAGACTCGAGAGAGCGCTATTGGAATACATATAATTCACAATCAAAATTTAGAAGTTTTAAAAGTACAGCTGTATCTATAATGGTAAAAAGAGCCTTCCATCTCTCCTTTCAGAGATGCTACAGATTAAATGAAACTAATGACCAGAAGGCAATATGAATGTCATTTTCAAGTAATTCACTTTTGTCCAACGAAAGCAAACTAGTTTGTTTTTAAAAGACAATGTAAAACAAATACATATATCCTAATTTCATCTGAAAAATAGGATCTCACTTGGAACATTCTGACATAATAGTATAGTTGCATTTGCAGTGGAAGAAAATATATTTCCTACTCAGGAGAAATCATTATCTAACCTCTAAAACGATGGAGGAAGAATAGGAAGTATCTTTCTCACACTTGGAAAGAAGCAACAAATACATGACAATAACTGGGTTTGCACTCAATTTGTCATAACTGGGCAGCCATGACAACCACTGTTGATGACAGAATACAGGGAGGAGGATAAAGGTCTTTGACTAGTGGTCCAAATTTATTTTAGTCCAACCCTTTAGTTCCAGAGAAGGTAGAAATACACTGACTTTTCTCTCCCTCCCATCAATTTGTGAAAATGAACTCTAATTTTACACAGATACGTCACTCACTCCCTGCAGGGATTATTCAGGTCTCACAGGAAAGAATTGTGGTGTAAATTAGTTCCAAATGACTCCGCCCCTGTGTAGTAGGAACACATTAAAGCAAGTAAACGATTTTTTCACTCGGTTGGAAGTCCCTTGTAAAAAGTTATGGATTAAACCTAATGGGAAAGGAAAATTCACAGCTGTGATAAATGGTGCTCCTGGAAGGACTACAGTAACCCAGGCACAGTTGGCAGGAACCCAGAGAGGACCCTCCTTTGACCTAGACAGAGGGTTACCTGTGATGCCAGTATAATCTGTAATGTGCCAAGGAATTGATGAATCCAGGAATGTTACTTCAATAAGAGAAATGACTCTCCATACAGCATCACACAGTGATGACATAAGGAAAGTGGTTATAGCAGTTCAGAAATAATGAATGATTTCCTATGATTTATAATGCTTCACACAGCTCCAGTTTCCTGAAAAGTCACCCACAGAAGCAATCATTTTTTAGATGGGACTTTTCTTCTTGAAATGTGCTAAATTCAGTGATCTGCCCCATTTGAAAGTCACAGGGAATATCATTAACACCACCTTATACACACCCTTCAAAGCTCAAGTGGTCAGGTATGGAAAATGACATGAATTCATACTCTCCATCCCATATGTGCTTGGCATATATATGACAAAGGTAGCAAATTTATCTGCATAGTACTGAGTGGGAGCATTTCCGTTTTAAGATTTTCATGCTTGGATTTCAGTCTTAAAAAAAAACATGGAACAGATGGCTATTAAAAACGTGGAAAAAACAAAATCACTTGGAAATTTAAATTCAATCAAATAAGAAACACAGACTCACAAGGCTATAACCCTCAGAGTAGTAAAATATCTAACATGCTATGAAAAAAAAACGAAGTATGAATTTTTTAAAATTTTGATGTAGCAAATATATGCCATGACTCTAAGTAAAAAAATAAAATAAAAGAGAAAAACTAAATGCAAAGAAGCATGACATTTCTGGTTTCTCTTTTCAAAGCATCATCTTTTAAGAGTACCAAACCCTGCTGTATGGGCTTATCAATATAACAAAAATGATAATTTACTCTTAATAAACCAAAGTACTTAATTGATTATAAAAATTTTTGGCTGAGTGGTGCTCCCCCTGTGGGAGTGCATTGACCACCAGGGGGCAGCTCTTGCTTTGAGCGTCTGCCCCCTGGAGGTCAGTGCATGTCATAGCAACCAGTCATTCTGCTGTTCGGTCAATTTGCATATTAGGCTTTTATTATATAGTACTAGAGGCCCGGTGCACAAAAATTTGTGCACTCGTGGGGGGGGGAAGGGGGGTCTCTCAGCCCGGCCTGTGCCCTCTCGCAGTCTGGGACCCCTCGGGAGATAACGACCTGCTGGCTTAGGCCCGCTCCTGGGTGGCAGAGGGCAGGCCCATTCCCTAGGTGCAGCCCCTGGTCAGGCTCAGAGCAGGGCCGATTGGGGAGTTGGGGCGCCGCCCCGTCATGCACAGAGCAGGGCGGATCGGGAGGTTGCAATGCCACCCTCAGTCATGCTCAGGGTAGGGCCGATTGGGGGGTTGGGGCACTGCCCCCTATCACACTCAAGGCAGGGTCAATGGGGAGGTTCCGGCGCCACCCCCTGTGATGCACAGAGCAGGGCCAATCAGGGGGTTGGGGCGCTGCCCCCTGTCACGCACAGAGCAGGGACCATCAGGGGGGTTGGGGCTCCGTACCCTGTCACGCACAGAGCAGGGCCAATCAGGGGGTTGGGCGCTGTCCCCTGTCATGCACAGAGCAGGGCCCATCAGGGGGTTGGGGAGCTCCCCCCTGTCATGCACAGAGCAGGGCCGATCAGGGGGTTGAGGAGCTCCCCCCTGTCATGCACAGAGCAGGGCCCATCAGGGGGTTGGGGAGCTCCCACCTGTCATGCACAGAGTAGGGCCAATAGGGGGAGTTAGGGCACCGCCCTCTATCACCCACAGAGCAGGGCCGATCAGAGGGTTGGGGCGCCGCCACTGTCACACTCAGGGCAGGGCCAATGGGGAGGTTATGGCTCTACCCTGTCACACACAGAGCAGGGCCTGTGGTGGGGGGGGTGGGTTGGGGCGCCGCACCCTGTCACACACAGAGCAGGGACGATCAGGGGGTTGGGGCGCTGCCCCCTGTCATGCTGATCCGGTGCCAGGAGGCCTCGCGGCTCCGCTGATCTCGGTGCTGGGAGGCATATTACCCTTTTACTATATAGGATAGAGGCCTGGGGGCTGGCTGGTTTGCCCTGAAGGGTGTCCTGGATCAGGGTGGGGGTCCCCACTGGGGTGCCTGGCCAGCCTGGATGAGGGGATGATGGCTGTTTGCAGCTGGTCACACACCCTTCAGGGTGGGGGTCCCCACTGGGGTGCCTGGCCAGTCTGGGTGAGGGGCTGAGGGCTGCTTTCAGGCTGGCGGTTGTTGATTGAAGCTCCCAACTGCTCCTTTTTTTATTTTATTCTGGGCCAGCTTTAGCTCTGGCTCTAGCTCTGAGAGCAGGTATCTGGTTTGTTTCGGTTCTATAATCGAAACAATGTATAACTCCAGCTCTGAGATCCCGGCCTATATTTGTTATTATGTTTCAAACTGCCAGCTCAGAGGCGGGCAAGTCAGGCGGGGAACGTTGCAGTCTGCAGTCACTGGAGCAAGCAAGCCTCATGGTCGCTTCCAGCTCCCTGGCTGCCGGCCGCCATCTTGGCTGACAGTTAATTTGCATAAGGATATGCTGATTAGCCAATGGGAAGGGTAGCGGTCGTACGCTAATTACCATGTTTCTCTTTTATTAGTGTAGATAGGACCCCCAAGATAATCAACTCATGAAGTTAGAAAAATAATCTATAATAATAAAAGCATAATATGCTAATTAGACCGGACAGCAGAACGACCTTCCAGATGTCATTCTGGATGAAGCTGTGGTGGTGGCGGCTGAGGCAGAGGCAGTTAGGGGCGATCAGGCAGGCAGGCGAGCGGTTAGGAGCCAGAGGTCCCGGATTGTGAGAGGGATGTCCAACAGCTAATTTAGGCCCGGCAGTCGGACATCCCCTGAGGTGTTCCGGATTGCAAGAGGGTGCAGGCCAGGCTGAGAGCCCCCTTGCCCCCATGCATGAATTTCATGCACCAGGCATCCAGTAGGAAATTAACAATAATAGCTTCATAAAACTCTCTGACCTTGTTATATTTAAATTTTCTTCCTTTATTCCATATATAAACAAAATACTTAACACAAAATAGCATTCTAAAAGCAAAGCTACAGAGCAGTATGTAAGAACTATATGTGACTTAGGAATTAAAAATGTCATAAAAATCTACTTATCAGTGTAAAAAGACTGGATCAGGCTGAGATATACAAAAAGTTTTGTTCTAAATGAAGCTGATTTTCAAAGTTGGGAGTAATCTCTAAGTTAATGTGTAGTCAATGTAATGATAATTATGGGGCTCCCAGAGATAAGGATAGATATCAGAGGGGTAGCTGTACGTGCAAGCAGATACAGTTATCAAATAGTTTCAATGTAAATACCAAGGAGCATGTTTCATGCACTTTTCTCTAGGCAGACATTTGAAAAGGGAGCATCTAGCCTAATTTTAGAAAAGAAGCAAGTCTACTTAAAAATGTCACTTCATAGAACATTCTTCTTTTAAAAGTGTCTAATTTAGTACCCTCCAAAATTCCTTTATATTAAAATAAACTTTTAAAATAAACTTTAGGCTGCATTATATAATATCCTATATAATAAAAGAGAAACATGCAAATTAGCATCCCTCTGCTATGCTCAAGCCATGCCCAAGCCATGCCCAAGCCACGCCCAGCCCACCAGCCAATGAGGAGTAGGTATGCAAATTAGCAGGTGATTTGCATACACAGAGCAAAGTGGCAGCTTGGAGGGACGTGGCTCCCTCAGTCAGAAAAAAACCAGAGCGTGGGGAGCACCAGGAATTCTGGGAATAGTAGTTTTGGTGGCAGCCCCAGGACCGGAAGTAGAAGCCCAGAGCGCAGGGAGCACCAGGAATGCTGGGAATCATAGTTCTGGTGGCAGAGGGCTCTCCTAGACACTAGAGCAGCGGTTCTCAACCTGTGGGTCGCGACCCCTTTGGGGGTCGAATGACCCTTTCACAGGGGTCGCCTAAGACCATCAGAAAACACATATATAATTACATATTGTTTTTGTGATTAATCACTATGCTTTAATTATGTTCAATTTGTAACAATGAAAATATATCCTGCATATCAGATATTTACATTACGATTCATAACAGTAGCAAAATTACAGTTATGAAGTAGCAACAAAAATAATTTTATGGTTGGTGGTCACCACAACATGAGGAACTGTATTAAAGGGTTGCAGCATTAGGAAGGTTGAGAACCACTGCACTAGAGCAAAGTGAGCCTGGAGCAATGTTGCAGTTGGGGATGGAGGGAAAGCAAAGGTGAGAGACAAGTAAAATCAGAGTGTCTAGGAAAAATTAAAGGGAAGATATCCTAAAACTTCCAGGAAATCACCACCAATGGAGCAAAGAAAAAAAAATGCCTCTATTATTCTGTGAGCAACAAACCAAACTGGGTTGGGGGTCTCAGACAATTCGCTCATATGATTGCAAAGACAGACAGAAACTCCCGGATTGGAGAGGGCTCCCCTGAGGGCTCCCAGATTGGAGCGGGTGCAGGTCGGGCTGAGGGATCCCCCCTCCTCCCCCGCCCCCCAGTGCACGAATCTTCGTGCACTGGGCCCCTAGTCTATATATATAAAAGCCTAAGGGACCGGATAACTAACTGGTCATTATGACACACACTGACCACCAGGGGGCAGACGCTCAATGTAGGAGCTGCCCTTTGGTGGTCAGTGCATTCCCACAGCCAACCTCCCGCGTTCCCTCCCCCTGGCCAGCTGGCCCTGATCGGCTGGCCCCTATTGGCCCCGATCGCTGGCCAGACCGAGGGACCCCAGCCATGCATGAATTTGTGCACCGGGCCTCTAGTGTGAGTTATAAAAGTTTTCACAAATGTCATTCTTGGTAAATTACTAATGTACTTTCAGTGAGGGCTGGCAAATCATGTGAGCAAATGACAGATGCTAAAGCTAATTTTAGCCACATTCTGGATTGTTCTCATTGGGATTTCAAGATCATTTCACACTTATGCTCACCTTTTCCAATTGATAGGTATATCTTATTGCATGTGAACTGAGGGAACTGCCCATATTCACTTTACATTTACAAATGCTGAATTTCTAAACTATCTGTACATGACTCATTTTTGGCTCCAATTTTGCTATCTCACTACTTGTATTATATTACTTTTCAATCAACTGTATTGTTTTGCTTTTACATATTCATGAATTGCATTGTGCAGCAGTGATTTGTTGGTTAGAGTGAGGAAAGCTCACCACTCTCCCTTCACAGATACTTCATATTGTGCTGGGGCCTCTGCAGTAAAATAAATCTCTGATTATCCATCAATATTTAGGTAATTGAAAATATAGATCAACCCAGGTCCCCAGCATCATGACTTCCATAGTCACAGGTTCAATAAGTTCTTACATTCAGCAACAAATCTCTTCAATGAGCCCTTCTAGTGGCTTTTTGTACAACTCTGGAAATTTGAGGAAGAAGTAATAGTTTTCAGCCAAAAGGGAAGAAAAATACATATTGTTCTGTAGTCATTTGCTGCCTATATTTTCAAATCCTTTTTTCTTTTCGCAGAATAGCAAAAGAAAAAAGAAAGCCTTGATATTATAAATATAAGTTACTGTCAAATTTCAGACATTGTTACACTACAAAAAAACCTTTCAGTAATATAAATCATTAAATTTTAGACCCATTATATTTTCTCATGCATTAACATATATACATGGAAGTATATAGAAAGTTTCTACTTAGGAAAAATCAGTGCTAAACATTGAAATTTGTGGTTAAGTGAAAAATTACTTTTCTTTTATAATGAAGCCACAGGAGAGACAGGATTTAAATTAATTAAAATGATTAAATAAATCCATGCCTGTGAGAAATGTTAGACTACCAATTGTCTAGAGGCTAAAGAGGAAATTATTCTTAATTTATTGTCACATAATTAAGCTCATAAATATATTTACTGCTGCTGTTTCTCTGGATCCATCTATAATAATATGATTTCTCTGTTGTCATGGGGAGTTTTAATATTGCACATCTTGATTTTTCAGTGGGAAAGGACTCAGATATGAGAGGAGTAAGCCTCAGGGGTAAGTGGCAGATTCCATGACTCTGTCCTGATGAATTGTGTTCTATGGCTCATATTTACTGAGCTTTTTCCGAAGGGCCTATACTTGGATTATAACACAATTATTAGCCTTTCTTGGATGGAAGGTTTAGTCATTAAACAAAGGACTAAGAACAAAGGAAGCTTGAGTTGTTAGACAGAAAAATACCCAAAATTGGTTGTGAGGAGAGCAGAAAAACAGACTGATTTTCACTTTAGAATTTCCCAGACTCAAATTTGGTGGCACCAGGTACCTCAGGAAGGAGGTGTGAAGGGAGTGGCTAAAAAAGGAGGATTTTTAAAAATTTATTTTTTTAAATTAAATTTATTGAGGTGACATTGGCTAGTAAAATTATATAGATTTCAAGTGTACATTTCTATGACACATCATCTGTATATTGCTTTGTGTTTACAACCTAAAGTCAAATCTTCTCTTCTCCATATATTTGACCCCTTTACCTTTTACTATTTCCCCACCCCCCTTCCCTCTCATAACCACCATACTGTTTTCTGTCAACAGCACATATTTTAAAGCTCTTTGACTAGAGATTTTTTTCACTCTCCCATCACTACATCCTCCTATTGACTGACATATTGATATATACGGTACCTGTCTGTTTCTTGTGACCATTTTTTAATAGATTCCACCCTTAAGATTTTTTGTTTGTTTGTTTTTTGCTTGCTTGCTTGTTTAATTTTGTATCCAAGATGGAGAATTTGGAATATTAACTATTATATCTAATGTTTGCACTCCAAAATTCAACAGTGGTGAATATTTATTTAGCATTTTATAGATGTCCTCACTGTATTCACTTAGGGGTAAAATTTTATTTTTTAAATGGAATATTCTCTCTCAAAACTTCATCATGTAATTAGCAGTTTATAGTCACTGAAAATGACTATATTAAAATTATTTATTTACACTTTTTGGGTCTTAAGTTTTAATTAAGATATTTATGTTGGTTTGAGTTTAATGAATGGAACTGAAAGACATATAGTAGATTTTGTGTGACCAAAATAATTTTACAAAATCCTATTAAATTAATCCCAATGATTAAGACCAGTTAATATCTTGAATTAATGATCATGATTTCAATTGTAGATGATAAAAAGCCATTTATTTAAGTATGTTGCTTTAAACAATGGCCAACAGTAAATTACTTTTTCTGCTTTTGAGTTATCTATTTTGAATGTTGAATTATTTTTATGTATGATGGTGGTTTTATTTTTATCATTGGACAATGGGCATGTGATAATTTCTGGATAGCTAATAAAAAACTTAATAAAAGTCTTTCTGAATAATGAAAAGAAAATTTGTATCTCTGGTCTTCAATCAATAAAGAAATGTTTTAAGAAATGTTTTATTGGTAGCTTTTCTATGACCTCTATTTTCAATCCCTTATTTTCTCAGTTACCAAATGTTAAGAAGCTGAAATATTTTGTTTTCTCTCTGACTTCTAAGAGTGAACTGTCTAATGCAGTGATGGCGAACCTATGACACGCGAACTCATTTTTTTGGTTGATTTTTTTTTGTTAAATGGCATTTAAATATATAAAATAAATATCAAAAATATAAATCTTTGTTTTACTATGGTTGCAAATATCAAAAAATTTCTATATGTGACACGGCACCAGAGTTAAGTTAGGGTTTTTCAAAATGCTGACATGCCGAGCTCAAAAGGGTCGCCATCACTGGTCTAATGGGTAGCCAGTAGTTTATTGTAGCTATATACACTTCAATTTAAAATTAATTATAATAACAAAATTTGAAAATTAATTTCTTAGTTTCCCTAGTCATAGTTCAATTATTTAATGGTCACAGGTGACTACTGTTATTCTATTGGAAAACACTGATTTATAAACATTTCCATAAATGCAGAAAATCTTATAGGACAACATTATTCTAGAAAATGTTTTTATTCTACATATGGACAATTTTTTTGTGATGGAAAGTATGGAGTGTTAGACATAGCAGCATACTATAGCATATATAATGTTTCTGGCATTATTTTAACCCATAATGATGGATATATCATTAAAAGTAATGAGCAGGTTAAAATATTTTGATATAATTGTTTATGGAAAATCTGGTTCAGATTGAAAATTATTTGGAATTTATTTATATAAAAAATGAAAAATGTTTGTGTATATGCATTTGCCCCAATTAAAAGCTGATTCCTATATCAAGTTATTTGTAATTCAATTAATTATCTTTGGCAACATATATTTAGTCATGCCCAAGTGCCAGGTATAGGGAACACAAAAATAAATACAGCAAGGGGCTTTTTTGTGGGGAGGGGACTCTGATATAATGTTGAGACAATATGAACTTGTGGTGGTCTGGGGTGGGTTGCTAGGGGAGGGAAGGGCCATGTCTGAATTCATTCCATTGTCTAGATATGGAGGTCTGGCTGCATATAGTGAGGCAGAGGGAACCTGACAGGAAGCTCTCTGAATAGCTTTTATATATTTATTTTAAAATGTATTTCAATTATGTGTCTGAATGACTAGGCTAAGGACAGAAACAGATCCCTGAATAAAAAATTCAAAGCAATGATAACCTCCCATGATCTTGAAAAATGTGTCCTAAGATAAATATTATGACTTTTGTTCAACATGGTGGATGGAAAGTGGGCAATTTACACAGTTCTTATTGCAACAGATCTCGATGTCATAGTCTGCAATGCCAGAAGCTCTCAGCTCTTACGTTCCATTTTAAGGTTGGATGAGCAGTGCTATGCTTATGTAGTCAGCTTTATGGGCCGTGAATAACACTTGTGATTGACTAGTGATGACTCTTTAAAGAAGGGGTGCCGTTAACAGTAAAGCAGTTTTCAGAATATGAACTACAGTAGCAAATATACTAAGAAGAGATGATAGTGTCAGCTGGGAAGTTTAGGATAAAACAGAAGAAATGTGTACATTTGTGGTGTATTATTTTGAATCTAATGACAGTGCTTATGAATGTCCTGTGCTACTTTTATCTTATGTGTCTGGTATAGATCCATAGAAAAATTAATTTCTTCCAGTTAAGGAGAAATTATTCTTTCAGGTATATTGATGTCTATCACAATGACAAAAATTATCATATAATGAATCAACTGTGTTTGACAGCCTTCCATTCAGATGTCTTCTAGGTTCAGTTGTGTTGAATTTTGAATTTATACTCGCTGAGACTAATAATTTATTTCCCTAAAGAAAATATAGAAATTAAATAGGAAAATGTTAGCAAAATATTGGATTATAACATGGCCTCATAATTACATAGTATCATGAACTATTTATACAATAAAAGTGATAGTTTAGATATTAAAATACCCATGTTCTAAAACCCAAATGATACTTACAAATATAAACAATAAATCCTTTTGATGCAAATAATAAAAAGTTTCTTATTGAAATAAATCTAGACCACTATATACTTACTAAGTTATGTTTTTTACTTAAGCACAGAATTTCTAACTTGATTACTAATGATACATATTTTATTTTTAGACTATTTTGGTTAGATATTTACAATTCCATACAATATAGAAAGTCTGTAAATATTTGTTAAGGTGATGATTTTAATACATTAGTTAATATACTACTAAATACATATTTATATGCCTATTCATTATTTTACTAATCTTTAATATATGAAATAAATTAGCTGACAACTAATTGTATATTTAAAAGAAAAAGGAATACTATTTTGACAGTTTACCTGCAGTTTAAAAAATTCAGTTGTAGAAGTACTTTTCATATTTATGAATGCATAGACTGGTAAATCTTTTCAACTCCTTCTTGGTGTGACTCTCAACAGGGTACTGAGTCCAAAATTCCCTATATTTTTTGAGTAATGCTTTACCCTACAATACCCTTAAATTTTATCACTTCATACTTCAATATTCACCAATGGATTGAAATAAGATTCTTTCTAAAATAAGGTTGTGCTCATGATTCTGAAATTTAACTGCATAGACCCTGAAAAAGCCATGAATATAGATGAGAAAGAAGTGCTGAGTTAAGCAAGACATCTACAAACAGCCTTTTCGTTTTGAAGAAGCTGTTTGACACAAAAGTGTGGCTGAAAATAATGCATACTTTTTGCATGATGGAAATATTTAATTAATATTAGTTATTTTCATAGCTATGTCTTAGTTGGCAAATCACTCTGAAAATATGGTATAATACATTATAGTACTAAGTGACACATTGGCATAATAATGTTTATGTCATTGTCTAAAAGAACTGGACTAAATACATACAAAGTTAGGAATATATATAAAAATATATATAACATACCAATAGCTCACATGTGAGAAAATGTTCCTTATAGGTTGCTTACATATTTTAGCAAATTAGTTGTTACATGAATTAATTAAACAAAGACAAAATGAGAACACAACTAAAATAAAAACAAGATTATGAAATCAAAGGAAACAAAGTGTCTGATAGGAAACAAATGCTTTATTTGATAATGGTACACTTGGCATTTTATGAAAGATAACTAAAATGAACTCTGAACCTCCAGGTGTTTCAAAAGCTGTGTGTGTGTTGTTGTTTGCTTTGAAACGGTTTGAGCTATATTTCATTTGCTACCTAAAGAAACATAACCCGTGCAATCGTACTTTTGTTCCACTATTTTTTTGTGTCCTACTTTATTTACGTGCTAGATGACAACTTGGTTGAGTCTGAAAAATACATCTCCCAGTAACCTCTTCCTTGTGTGGTTTCAGTGAGAGTTGGCTAAAAAGAAATGTGCATGATATTTGGAATGAGGGGAGGAGAGCCAATGACTCTGACTAGGTCGTTGCTGTCAGTTTTGTTGATGGACAGATAAAATGTGTTTGATGGACTCCAAGCTCACTCTTTTGTACTTTATGTCCATCACAACTTTTTTACTACTGATGCTGAAGACAACAGCTTAAAGTTGACCATGAGGAGCTGTACTGAAGGCCTACACAGGGAGAACTTACACCCTGACAACAACTTCCTCAGAGGAGACAGTTCCCATAGACCTCTCATGGTCCCTCATGGGTGGCCAGAAGCACTTGGTCCAGGGTATGTGATAGAGAGTGACCCAAGGAATGGAAAGGCATCCCGAAAGTCTACATATGCCATTTACAATAGAAAACTAAAAGTGCTTCATTTCCGGTGGCCCATAAGTTTCTAATGGTCTGCTTGCCTCTGCCTAAGTATGACAGTGTACCAATGAGAAGGCAAAAACAATTGTGCATATTTAAGAGTAGAGAAACTTTTCACATAAGGGTGATTCCATTCAGCAGAGGGGGATGACCAAAGCTTAATTGGAGCATAGGAGATATGCTATTTATCATGAATTATTTCTGGGGATTTCAGAATTTATAGAAGATTTCTAGGAGTCTTCTACTTCAGACTCTTAATATTATTTTCTAATTTGTGAATTTAAGAAATACAGAATTAGAATCTGATTGTGAGGCAAAGAAGACTTAGAGGCTGTGCACATCTTCCCTCTCAGTGAAAATTAAATATTGATGTTAGTAACTTTGAACCAAAAACATTTATGCATATCCCAGTCATCCAAGGTAGGAGATTTTATCTGAACTCTACCTGAACTTCTGTCCCTGGGTATTAGAGGAAACTCAGCAGTAATTGATGATATGGTGCAGAGCACCAGGTTTCCTGATGGGAGCATAATGAAGGATAACTAAAATGAACTCTGAACCTCTAGGTGTTTCAAAAAGCTGTGTGAAAATCTCAATGTATCCAGGCGGTAAGGCACAGGCAGAAAGCAATATTTACTAGTGGGACTTTTGGAGAACTGCTTTCATCTTCCTCCAAGAGAAATGAAGGTGTGGTTGAAGGAAAGAAGAAAGTATAACCAACAACATGAAATAATGTGGCATTAAACATCCCTTAATTTAACTATGGTTCTTTTCAGTCACAACACCCAGCGCAGAATATGAAGAACTGGACACCAAACTCCTAGAAAGAATAAGGATTAGTGATGAGAAAGGTGCTATCTCTAAAAAATTAAGTCATTCATTGCATACTGGGTTTATTTATATTTCATTTAAGAGGCAAAATTAGAAATCTGCCAACATCATGAAATACTATTCAGCATGTGGTCGTCTTACCCTCAGAGGACAGCCTGGAGAAAGTTCTTGGTGTTTAAAATACATCTTTAATGTTGTGTTTTCCTTCATAAGGCACATAGAGGGAGGGTTTGGAGGACAGATGCTGCTCTCAGAAATTGTAAATACTTCCCTAGAGAGAAAGTGAAATGGTGGGAAAATAATTCTAACAACATCTGGCCCATAAGACTTGTTAAGGAGTGGAGAGTCTCTGTTTAGTAAACTCTTCTGGAATTCTCTTAGTAAGTGGTTGAGAATTTTCTGTAAAGGGCCCAGAGTATATATTTTAGTCTTGCCATTCATACCATCTCTGTTGCGATGACTTAACTCTAGATTTTTAAAACAAATGTAGTTGTACACAAATGAATGGATGTGACTATTTTCCAATAAACTTTATTTAAAAGCAGACAAACAAACAAATGGATGCTGGTTGTAGTTTACCCACCACTGTTTCTAAATGAAGTCATAAGAGCAAGTGTTATAAGAAGACTGTGAGACAGAAGTAAAGGGTAAATTACTACATATGCAACAAAACAACTTGGTGGGTATGGTAGGGAGAGGGGGAGACAGAAATAATAATATTAGATAATGAGACAAGAGGCTTAGACTGTGGCAAAAGGTGGTGGGGAAAAATTCCTGCTAGTACATTGACCATATAATTTCCTATTATTCGATTTTAGGCTGTTTGAACAACTGCAGTGTAAGCCCTTCCACCTCCTGAACCTTCAGTAAAGTTTGATTTATAGACTAGCACTCTGAAAATAACAATGTCTAACCAATGTTTATGTGCTTTCGTTGAGCCAATTAAGGAATAGTCTTAATATGTGTGTTTGGTATGTACCAATGAGATAAGAACTATAATTGGCACATGGTAAGAATGATATTCTGACTCTTGTGGATACTGTAACTGAGAGACAGTGACCTTGAGATTTTAAGGAGAAATCCTGGGGAGGATAGCAGATTGTTGGTTTGAGCTAAAATCTGGTTACAAGAGGATAGCAAGCATCATTAGGCTATTGTAATAACTATGCATATATTAAATCATTTTAGAAAATGGTCACATGTGTGCCACTATCTCTCAAGAAAATTTGTATTTTATTGCATGCTTTGCTGAGAATTATTATACTATTGTGCATGGCAAACAGAAATCCAATTTTGCTGAGTATGGTGCCAAAATTTTTTGGAACAGTTTACTGATGGTGTGTGTGTGTGTGTGTGTGTGTGTGTGTGTTATAATATTACTAGGCACCACTATTGAGAATTTTATTTAGTAGGTCTAGGTGGGTCTTTGGAGTGTTATTTATAAAAATCAACAAAGAGGTTTCTCATATGCCACCAATTTTGGAAGTTACTAGATGAATTTGAACATAATTTGAATAAAAAAGAAATGACCCTTACTGCTAAGATAAATATTTTTTTTAAAATTTTAAATTATGTTCTGTGTTCATTTTCTTTTTTAAATATATTTTATTGATTTTTTACAGAGAGGAAGGGAGAGAGATAGAGAGCTAGAAACATCGATGAGAGAGAAACATCGATCAGCCGCCTCCTGCACACCCCCCACTGGGGATGTGCCCGCAACCCAGGCACATGCCCTTGACCGGAATTGAACCTGGGACCCTTCAGTCCGCAGGCCGACGCTCTATCCACTGAGCCAAACCGGTTCTGGCTAAGAGAAATATCTTTTAACTTTAAGTATCTTATTCACAGAAAATTGACAAATCTGTTTTCTGGTTGAACTCCCAGTAGAAAGTGACTTATTTCACTTGAAGGGGGTTTTGAATATCTTTCATTTCACCATATCATACAACACTGAATGGGACAGAGAGAATGCAGCTCTTGAGGAGAATACCAACCCACATTAGAAAGACAGAGAACTGCAGAGTCACTCATTAGAAGGTCTGGATTTTTTATACTGGAATATTTTTAGAATAATTTGTATATTCTGTTAGACATGCATACAAAGATTATAGCAAAAGACCATTGGGGGAGACTTGAATGAGCTACTATAGTCCTAAACAGATGAGTTAAAGCAAGGTTGACTATTTTTATTGTTGGGGAAATTACCTATGGAAAGGCCCAATTATCATGCCTGATAATTACAAAGCTTTGTAGAGTAAAATCTATGTGATCCTGTGGGTGTAATTTGTTTAGAATTGAAGGGAGAAGATGTTTTACCAAAATAGTGTGTATAATAAGTATCCACCTAGCATCTTAATTACTGTAATAGTGCCATCAGTATTGGAATATCATAAATGATTGGACATGTATTTATTGAACACTCAGTATGTTTGAAAACTTACCTACAGCACTGAGGAGTTTCAGAGACCAAAATAGACTAAATCCCTTATCTCAGAGTTTATATTTTGGAGGGGAATGCTGACAATATGCTTCTTGAATAAATACATTGTACAATGTCAGATGTTGAAAAGTCCTGTAGAAAAAAGTTAGCAGATGATAAGATATAAGGTGGTAGAATAGGAAAATGTTCCTTTTACATTGGGAGAGAATAGGAGAAAGACAGAGATGTTCTCCGTGATGAGGTTATAGTTGAGCAGAAATCTGAATGTAGTGAGGGGAAAGCAGAGAAGCCTCAGAAATGCCTCCTTTCTGATTCTCCCTCTGAAGGGGTATTTTGTCTTTAAAGTACCGGTCCATAATCACCTATTCTTGATTAATTATCCCATATTTAAATTAAAAAATCAAAATATGATATTTTAAGTTTAAAAAACATTAAAATTTTCAGAACATTTACCTTCAGTTTATTTATGATAAATATTGATAGGTAATGTTGAATGTTTTCCTTAGGATTTTAAGTTAAAGGTTTTTCATTATTTTATATGGTGTAATTAGAGTCAATTGCTAAATGTATACTATAAAATTGTCAAAATTATTTAAATTGTCTTTTCCCCCTATAAATATCCTCTCTCTCTTTTACATTGTTATTAGAATGATAATTATGTAGAATAAAATCAATTACCAACAATCATGGTATGGTCACAATAGTCCAAGCTTATTTTTCTGTTTATTTTAATTTATTTTAACAAGCATCAGACACAAAACACTGGAAAATATCTATAAATCAAAACAAGAATCTAAAATAAAAATAGGCTTAAAATTTTCACAAAATAACTGCAATCACCTCTTTCCTGATTTTTCTCTATTTTAGCTTCACTAATATTCAACACACTACAGAGGACCTCTCTAAACATACAATTAATCATTGTATTACTCTATGTAAAGGTTGTAAGTGACCGTTAGTTGCTCTAATGGTAATAAGCCAAGAACCTCATGAGGACACATCCCATCACATAGAATTTGAACCATACCCCCTTACAAACTCATCTCTCATACTAAACTCTTATATTTGTGTCCACCTTCCAGTGCTACCCATACATTTCCTATCTGACTATCACAGCAACCTTGTGTTAAGTATCATAATTGTCTCCTTAATGAAGACAAAGCATTTTTAGTTCAAAGTTGGAGTGACATGCCCAATAGGTCACACCACTGAGGAATTACAACTGGATTCTAACACTCTCTTCTTGATCTTTGAAGAAGCAGTTCTTTTATTTTCTACTTATCAAGAGAATTCATCTCTGACAAGGTAGAATAACAAGTATCCTGGGCCCCTTAGGTTTCATAAGTCATTTTGATATTTTCTTCCCAGCATATACAACTTATGGTTTCTTGAGTTGAGCCACTGCATACAAATCAGTATATCTAGGTTCTCTTAGAGAGCTCTGTCCCAGCTATTCTGGGATTCTATCTCACTGAACTCTGATGGGGAAATTAATTCTCATTTGATGTTTCAGGTGCAGAAGAGATTTATAGCATTATTATTCCTCTTTAAAAAGTCTTTTCCATTTATTTCTTCTTAACTCACAAGCCCATTAGTTATCTCTCTCTTTTTCGTTCTCTTTTTTGTTCTCTTTTTCTCTATTTACTCTTTTTCTTCCTTCTTTCTTCCTTTTTATCTTTTTACAATATTTTCATATATTTTTATAACATATATACACATTTCTGACTTTTAAATGCATTTTTATTACAACCTTAAAAATGAAATATCCAAGTATGCCATTATCTAAAAGATAATAACAGGGATCTCACCCAAATTTCCTATAAGCTGAGTACTAACATTTTGGTAATTAAACTTCTTCAGGTAGGTCTCTTTATATTTTAAATGAAGGAGGTCAATAAAATATGTTGGTTTGTGTTCGGTTCTAGTTGTGAAGTTATACAATTTTAATTAGTTTTTTTAAAAATAGCTTTTATGCCTTTAAGTGATTGGATTATTTGGTATTGTTAAAAGACTTTTAAATTAAAAGAATTATTCACGTCCTTGGAGCATGTACTTACAATGCAGAAAAGTAATGCTCTTGTTTTTTCTCGGAGTCTATTTTCTTGTTCTTTCCCTAATTTTGGACTTATTTTATTAAAGTTATATGAAAGTAACTAATAAAAACCATAATATTTTCTTTCCAATGACTGCTTGCTGCTTTATTTCTACAATTTTTTGACATTTTCTTTGGTTTGGGTTTTTTTATTTACCTTCCTATAGTAGCATATATTTATTTTTTCAGAAAGAATCCTCTCTTCCAATCCTATTCTATTGTCAAAAAGTTTATTTATTTATTTTTTGTTTGATTATTTTTTTGCTGGAGGAATGGTTCTCCTTTGTCCCAGACGATGTCACAGGGTGCTCTTCCCTGGATCTACCTTCCTTCGACCTGCCCAGCTTCTCTTCTCTTCCTTGAGCTAAGATCTCTAAGGCAGAACTGCTGAAGCCACGCTCAGTTCAGATGGAAATGAATAGAAAGTTCACTTTAATTTCTTGTACAAACAATATTGTCTAGTCGGCTGTGCCGGTAATAAAGGTACTGTTTTGTCCAGTATCTTATTATGTGCTCTACATCTCAATTGGTTCAAAATCTAGACGGAAAAAAAGTACAATGCTGTCTCTTCATCAAGTCCCAACAAATCTCAACACAAAACCCAATCTTTTTGTGACTCAAGAGCTTTTTCAAAGATTTATTGGTTAAGAAGTTCTCCTTAAATTACTTAAGAATGCAAGGTCCCTAAATAAGCCAGCAATTATTAAAATATCTTTCTAAGCCCAGAGAGATTCTTTCAGTGCCTCACTCATAGTAAATGTTCAAAGATTATTGAAGTGATTAAGTTAAGAGATATAACAAAAAAGCTTCATAAATTACAAATACAATGTATTCTGTAATTTACCTGGCAAAAGAAAGCTAACAGATGGTGTTTCTGTTTTTGAAATGACCTATAATATTACTGAGATTGTTATATATACAGGGGTAGGCAAAGTGGGGTTACAGTTGTTTGTATGGAAAAATATATAATACAAGAATAAATCCTATATAATAAAAGGCTAATATGCAAATAGAGTGAATAGCAGAACAACTGAACAACCAGTCGCTATGATGTGTGCTGACCATCAGGGGGCATGTGTGGAATATGGCGGGCGTCAGCTGTGGCGGGATGGTGGAGTCGATGAGTGGTGGGAGACACCAGACCAAGGTGAGACGTCGGTCGCTGTCAGCTGTCATCGGGGTGAGCCTCGATGGTTTTTGGTGGTTACTGAAAATTCTTTGCTCCTGCACACCATGGTTCCACCTGGTGCTTGCACCCGCTGCCGGCACCTGGTGCTGGCCCCGATCTCTTGGCACCACCAGCAGGTGCAAGCGGTGGCAGTGGGAGCAGGACTGCTGGCAGACAGGGGACCAGGGACGTGGCGAGAGGGGCCGGGTAGGGGTGCAGAGAATGGACTGAGACCCGCCCCTGTGCCCACCACAGCCTTGTGGCCCACAGTTCCTTTCAAGGTGCACAAATTCATGCACTGGGCCCTGGTAATAATATAAGAATAAACACTTTTGTGTGCTCACCACTGTAAACCTACTTTTGCCTGCCCCTGTATATAATTTAACTGAGAATTTTCCAGGTTCACATGATATTATGGTTTCAGTTTAGAGCACACGTTGTGTTGTAATCATCTTTGCATTATCCTACCACATAGCACAGTGCATTAAACACAACAGGAAGTTAGCAAATGATTGCTGAACTACAGATACCTTTATTTAAAAGGGGATGGTGCAAAGTAAACTCTCCATTGGATATAACTTAATTTTCTTCTGTAGTTCATTAAAAATCTGTAGGTAAGATATAGACTCACGTAACCTTTAAGGATACTGGCTAGAAGCAAAGCTTATCTCCGTTAACAAAACTCCACAAAGAGAATAAGGTAATTCTGTATTTAGATGCTTTCTTGTGTTTGGGTTACATAGACAAAGGGCCAACAGCTGTTCATAAATTTCTTTAGCATTACATTCTGGCTGAGGAAAATCAAATTTCTAACATACAGAATGGACTCACCCTTAGGAAATTACTTAATCCAATAGATTTGGCAGCAGCAACTGGCTTCAGGACTTAGGTCTCAATATGTGCTCATTGATCCTGGA
Organism: Myotis lucifugus; assembly: GCF_000147115.1. NCBI lineage: Eukaryota > Metazoa > Chordata > Mammalia > Chiroptera > Vespertilionidae > Myotis > Myotis lucifugus. Next base: position 63,725,990 of record NW_005871048.1, on the reverse strand, counting down.
AAAAGTTATAAGCACATGGGTTAGGATACATGCACTAAACAGGAAGATATATGGTGAGCAATCATAACAATATTTATTAGAATTGTGATATGAATCCCCTTCTGTAACTATTACCAGATGTAGAATTATTTTATAATTTTTATTATTTTTTAAATATATTTTTATTGATTTCAGAGAGGAAGGGAGAGGGAGAGAGAGATAGAAACATTAATGATGAGAGAGAATCATTGATTGGCTGCCTCCTGCACACCCTCTACTGGGTATCGAGCCCACAACCCAGACCGGAATTGAACATTGACCGGAATTGAACCAGGGACCTTTCAGTCTTCAGGCCAGTGCTCTATCCACTGAGCCAAACTGGCTAGGGCTGCTTTCAGTAATTTTAATAACTAAATAAATGTATTTCATCCACATTTATTTTTAAAGAAAACATTTATAATAAGCCTATGCCAGAAAATAATATAAAAATAAATCTGTTTTTATGATAAATTGAATACACTTATTTACTGTGGGTTTTTTTCTTATGTAGAGAAAGAAAAAAATGTGTTAAGACACAAAACGAATAATGTAACATGTTTCTATGACTACAAGAACAGACATATCAAACAGGTCCTGTTGTTAAGACATTTGACAAAGAAATAGGCAAAGAAAGAAAATTCACATCTCAGGCATAAAAATGTTTGTGTAAACTATATAAACAGCATAGTGCACATTCTGAATACTTGCCATTCCATTTTGAATAAGGTAATATTCTAATGTAAGTCCTGGTAGTAGCTACATACATATAAAGAATTTTCTGTTTGATTTCACTTTATGTTTAGACTGAATATTACAGAAAAATACCCTTTTCCTGGAACTTATGTTGCATGATACGAGTATGACTACTCAGAGTATTGTTGTTATGACATATTTCCTTGGAAAAAAATGAAATACATTTTTCCTTTGTCATGATTAATGTAAGAAATTAAAATACTTCATGAAATAGGAAGTAATTTCTTCTTGAGATAATCAGAAGTGTGAGAACAGGATTCTGAATGAGAAAAAAAAAGAGCAATGTGTTTGGAATGAAAAGATCTGGGTTTGAGTTATGGATCTCATCTTTCATCTGGATCCATTCACTTATCTGTGAAATGAATGAGTTGGTCTGAAAGGAACCTTTCTTTTCAAACACTGAGTGAATATGTTCCAGAGCAATCTAAGTATCTGTCTTTGAAGATGCTTGCACTCCATGGAAATGATTCAACAAGCCAGTCTTCTGTCCCTAACTCTCAAGAAGGACTAGGCAAGCCCACACTATTCAGCCCTGAGCAAAAGGGAGTTAGTCATTGTGTTCAGAGACCCTTTTAAGTCCTGGGAATCTACACATCACAAAGCCTTTTTAATATGCTAAGATACCCTTTGCATGATTATTCCTAACACAGTATTATACTGTTTGATGATTGTTCATTTCCTATTCTATCTTTCCTTACTAGACAGCAAACATCATGAAATTGTCATGAAAAAGATAAAGGGAATATTTTCTCCACTGAATCCCTAGTGTCTTGTGCAAGGAGTGGTGTTTAAAGTCTCTGTAAATGAAACATTGAGTAGAACAGGGTTCAAAGTGAAAGAAAATAATAAAGATTAATCAATCTAATGAATAATGAGTCAATTTTATCTGGATTCTTCATTATTCTACTACGAATATTATTCCGTTTAAGTTTTATGTTTCTTAGTATTGCCTCTACTAAAATTTTTATAAATTTATACAAAATATAAATTTCCTTGAAGTTAAATGTTTTTATCATTAAGATAATCTCTCTACAAAGCCTGAGACTCAAAGCTTATCTCCGTTAACAAAACTCCACAAAGGGAACAAGGTAATTCTATATTTAGATGCTTTCTTGTGTTTGGGTTACATAGACAAAGGGCCAACAGTGAGGGTTGCTCAGCCAAGAGTAAAAAATAAAATCACCTTTCATCTATTAGAATGTCACCATGGCCAGACAACAGGTATTCTATTTCAGACCTTCTTTAGAAAAAAAAAAGATTAACATTAGATTATTTTAAATATAATTCCAAAACATAATTTTGCTGCACAGTTCTTTATTTCAAGTTGAGCACAAAAGAAAATTTAAATAGAAACAGTGCAAATTTAACACAATGCACATTTGTTAGATACAGATTAGAAAAATATATTCATATTTTATTGAACAGTTGTTATTCACTAAGTTGGCTTCACAGTATTTTCATAGGCAAATTAAAATATATTGCAAATGATGTTATTTGTATTGATTTAAGAGAGGAAGGGAGGGGGAGAGAGAGATAGAAACATCAATGATGAGAGAGAATCATTGATCTGGCTGCCTTCTGCATGCCCCACACAAAGGATCAAGCCTGCAACCTGGGCATGTGCCCTGACCGGGAATCGAACCGTGACCTTCTGGTTCACAGGTCAATGCTCAACCACGGAGCCGCACTGACTGGGCTGCACATGATGTTATTTATAAAATTAAATAAAGTGTCATTTAATTAGAAAATAACAGTTATTAAATTGACATGCTTATCCTGATGTGATTTAATATCCTGCCTAAGTTACACATCTCTTACTTTGCTTATTGATTTCTCAAAAAATTGCATAGGGTTTTGATGATTTTATTCTTAAATTATATAATCTATCTGCACCTGAGCCAAACAAATCCTAGTGCCTCTGGGGTAATCAGACAGAATTAGCAAAACACCTGTATCTGTGACACCTGATGGTATTAAAACATAAGTGCAGATTGCTCTCTTAATAATTAGTCTTTACGATCCTGAGGATTTTGGCAACAATAAAAGTAACTAAAAAGTAGCACAAAGAAATCAAATTTTACAAGTAGCTAATTTCGCTTTAAGCGAACCACTGAAAATACTAGTATACATAGAAAAATAAATGTAATTTAGATCTACTTCTTTTCAGTCTGTCACTTGCTCAATTTTGCTTAGATGAGCTAAAGCAGGGTGAACAAATTGTCCTAATCAAATATATATCTTTATGTTAATTGTAAGATAAGCAGAGGCATCTTGATATATCAGCTTTTGGAGGTAGAGTGGTATGTAGAAAATATCATCAAAATTCCCATAGCATAACTCCAGAAGAATCTCAAAGCAAAAAAAAACCAATTTAGTTCTAACTTAATTGGATAAAATCTGAGAGTAATCTATTGCAGACTGTGTCGAAATTACCCTAGTGTTTAGTGTTTACAGCATATGTATTCGAGTTTCTCAGGAAGCTGATTGTTTCAAGTATTTTGCATGCAAATTCCCCATAAGTAGGGAAGTGTGTGCAGCATCAGATGCAGAGTGTTGAAGCTGATTCTCAGTGAAGGATGGGTCTTTGAACAATTACTCAACCAGATACTTTTTCTTTTAATTTACTTTTATTGATTTCAGAGAGGAAGAGAGAGGGAGAGAGAGAGAAACATCAATGATGAGAAAGTATCATGGATAGGCTGCCTCCTGCACGCCTCACACTGGGAATTGAGCCTACAACCCTGGCATGTGCCCTGACCAGGAGTTGAACCATGACCCCCTGGTTCTTAGGTTGACACTCAACCACTGAGACATGCTGGCTGGGCAGATATTTCTTCTTTTAAAATATAGAGAGCACCTAATATTTTCAAGAATTATTCTATTTCTTTGGAGATTATCTCTGTCCTATTTTCTGCTTTAACAGTCTTAGTCCTTGATAGTAGATTTTCCTCTTTCTCCTTTCTTCCTCCCAAATCCTGACTTCTGCCCCTTAGTTCCTCAGAAATTTTTCTAACAGTTTCAGCAAGAAACACCATATGGCCACATTTCGAAAGGAGTGTCTCCATAGCAAGGAGGTAATCTATTTTGACAAAAATGCCACTATTTCTAATACATAGTGTATTCTAGAATCACACTTCTTATATGGGTTTGTTATTCAGGAATGATATAAGCAAGAAAACATGGAAGAAAGAGAAAAGCAAATTTTCCTCAGTTTTTCTTAATAGGAAGCAATTAAAGATTTTTAAAGCAATACATGTAAGAGCCACAAAGTAAAACCTCTTTAATTGTGAAAAGATGGGGCAGTAATCATTATGGGGGGAAAAAGAGGAGAAGAAAAAAGCATTCTTCTCTAGAAAAAACACATTCTGGTTCCATTGAACATTTAAATTTCAATGATCTGAAACTGAGTTTGGTTCTTTAATATACTATAGTTGCAGTATGGAAGGGAAAAGCTATGTTATTAAATACTGGTTTTGGTAGGTTTTAAAAGTTAAAAAGTTCTATCAGATACACTTAACAGCTTGAAATGCTAATAGAAAAAGAATACAACTGAAGTGAATAACATTTATTTTTTACTTCATAACTTTCATTGGAAAAGTTGCTTCAAAAACCATTATGATTGCAGCTATTGATTAACAATACTGTAAGTTGGCAGACTGAATGCGTGTGAAAGGTGTAAAGTGAAGATAAACTTTAACACCATAAAAAACAGGGCCTAAAATGATTAACATCCAATAAATGTGGCAGAAACTCTAGCAGGTCATTTACATATTGAGCTTTTGTGTGCATGTTTGCGTACTTGAATGGAAGGACATTTGCCTCTCAAATATTTATGGACACAAAAATGAGTGTCCCAGTCATCTTAAATTATGTATTTCTGCATTTCTACTTTAAATAAACAGACATCAGCTAGCACTCCCTTCCTTGGGAATAAAAACATTTCATACCCAGAATTAGCTATGGAACACCAGAGTATATATTTGCCAAGTCTCCCTCAGATAAGCAGGGGTGTTTCTTACAAGAGAAATAACACGGACCTGCATATACTGAAGTATTTGGTGCATGAAACACACTTGGTCCAGGGAATTGCCCAGTCAGCGTAAGGTTAGAATTTAATCTGCGCTGTTTCTCCGTTTCCCTCTATCTGGCTCCGAAGGAGTGATTTGACTTGTCAGAGCTCTGCCATACGGAAGTTGAGACATACCCAGTGATCTGTATCATGCTGTCCATATTTTCAAATATTTTAAACTCACAGATTGTTAAGACAAAATGCACAAAGTAAGAAACTTTAAAGACATGTCTATATATTCACTACATCTAAGGCTCTCATGAATTAAAATATTTTTATTCAAAAAATGAGAATTTGGATGAATAATGATGAGAATAATTACAAGGCTTAAAATTCATATAGATCAAGTGAGCATAGTGCAAAGCTTTTCTTATTAATAAAAATTGGCATATCTTTTATATGCATGTTGTCATGATAAATAAACCAAAATACATTTTTTATAAATTATGTGTATGCATATATATATATATTTGTATGTATGTGCATCCATGTGCTTATATTTAAATACTACTATGTGGTTATTATTTTGAAATTCTTTGTTTTGAGGTGATTGTTATAGGTTTTTTTTTCACATTTCACTACTTGCCCTACTGTCTTTTTCTTACTTTATTGTAGAAAATTCAAAAGTATATTCAGGAAACTATAGTAAGAAGTTATACATGAGTTCTTAGGACACCAGTAATAAGAACGGAATTTAGTATGTAGAAATGACCATATGAGGCTAAGGTAGGAGGGACATGGAGGGCTCCCTGATGGGAGAAGGTGTATATGATTGAGTGTAGTAATGATTTCAATAAAATGCTGATGGTATTGCCTGTCCTCTAATTATCAAGTTGCCCTACATTGAATGTGCACAGCATTTATGCAAAGTGTTTTCTAAACCTTATCACTGTCCTTCACTTGCCAACATATCTAATGGTTGTGTTAGGTATTGAATTATGTCTCCACAAAAGATATGTTCAAATCCTTACCCCGGGTACCCATGGGTGTGAGCTTATTTGGAAATAGGATCGTGGCAGGTGTAATTGAGATACCAAATAAGATAAAGTCATACTGGATTGAGGTGGGCCCTTAACAATATAACTAGTGTTTTTATAAGACGAGAAGAAGCATAAAGAGAATGATACAGAGAAAGAAGACAATGTGGACACATATCATTGTGCAAGGGAGGCAGAGATTGGATGATGTGCCTACAGGTCAAAGGTTGCCAAGGACGTCAGAAGCTGAGAGAAAAGCATGAAGCAGATTCTCTTTTGGAGACTGCAGCAAGGGAACAAGGCCCAGCCACCTTGATTTGAAACTTCTAGCATAAGAAATGGGAGAGAAATTTCTCTTTTTTCTAAAGCAGCGGTTCTCAACCTGTGGGTCGTGACCCCTGAAAATCATCCTGCATATCAGATATTTACATTACGATTCATAACAGTAGCAAAATTACAGTTATGAAGTAGCAACAAAAATAATTTTATGGTTGGGGGTCACCACAACATGAGGAACTGTATTAAAGGGTCGCGGCATTAGGAAGGTTGAGAACCACTGATCCAAATTGTGGTAATTTGTTGTAACTGTCATGGGAAATGAATATGATAAGAACAAATTGTGATATGTTGATTTAACTCCAATATCTTTTAAAATACCTTAAAATCCTTATCTACTTAAAGCACACATCTATTTAAACCTCATATAATGGCCCAGTGCATGGATTCCTGCACATTGAAAGGAAATTAATTAGAAGATATATTTTAATATTGCTATTTGCCCTTTCTCTATAATAGAAGTGTCAACCAAATTCATGATCGACAATGACAGATTGAAACACATGCGTGCGATTGGCACCAATGAGAGCTTTATATGTATTGTGCATGTGCGAGTCAATATTCATTTTCAAATTGCCAGTGCATGTCATATGTACCGGCTAGTCAGTCAATTGGATGGGCGAAATAACGAACAGACGGACGGTCAGTTGGACAGATGATTGGTCACTTAGTCTTTTATATATATAGACTAGAGGCCTATTGCATGAAAAGATTCGTGCAATACACCTTCCCTCCCCCTGGCTGCCGGCACCAGTTTTCCTCCAGAACATAGGACCCAAGCCTTCACTCTGGCTGGAGCCGCCTTCAGTCTTCGCTGCTCTGGCCGGAGCCACCTTCCAGCCCGCCAGCCCCGGGTCCCTCGGGGGAGGGCCGGATGAGGGTGGGGCAGGTCCCCGATTGCTGCGGTCCCTCCCGCCAGCCCTGGGTCCCCAGCGGGAGGGCTGGATGGAGGCGGGGCAGGTGGCAGGGATCGCAGCGGTCCCGCCCACCAGCCACAGGTCGGGTCGCACACGGGACGCCCACTGCCCTGGGTCGCAGATAGCAGGCCTGGATGGCGGCGGGGCAGTTGGGATGGCACTGTCCCGCTGTGCCTGCAGTATGCAAATTAGCCGCCATCTTTGTTGGTGGTTAATTTGCATATCACGCTGATTAGCCAATGGGAGGCATAGCGAAGGTACGGTCAATTACCATGTTTGTCTATTATTAGATTAGATTCCACTTTTTGAATAGATCATTGGGAAAAGGTTAGTGAGATTTTGTCTGATAACCAAATACACTTTTGGGATAGTGACAATAAAAATAAGACTGCTTTGACCGCAGAAGTTGTGGAAGCAGCCTACTGGGACAAGTACAGAGGAAGAGGTATGAGATTATGTCAGAATGAGAAATGAAGAAAGCTGTTCTCTTTTTGGAATAGCAAATCTACAGAACATCCATATCCTTTTAGGGACTTGACATTGTGTGGAGAGCTGTGCAAGAGACACCTGCAGAGTTAAAGAAACTACAGGGTGTAAGTTCCTGGCTTAAGGAACTTAGTGCCTTCTCTGTCTGAAACTTGCAGAAGATATTTTCAAGAGTTTCTATGGCAAATGCATAAATAACCACATAGACAAAGTATGTGACATGCATTTTTCTCCTAACTTTGTTGTATTTCCCTGAACCAATCCGAATCTTATAACAATACTCCAAGTTGTCCCCTTCCCCATAGTATTGTAGACTGGTGAATGACCTGTATTCTACCTTTCTCAATAGAAGAAAGGACAAGCAGAATTGCTATGTTACAAATCAGCCTCAATTCAGTGCTTTTATTTAATACCTGTAACAGATTAGAAAAAAATAGCAGCCTAAAACATCTAGTTTATCTTTCTCATAATTTTGTGAGTCAGTGTATTTATTTTTGTTATTACAGTGCAATTACCAGAAACTAAGGGACACAAAACAACAGCATTTATTATCACAAAGTTCTTTTGGGTCAGGAGGCTGGGCATAAAATAGGTGGCCTCTCTGCTCAGGGTCAGAGAAGGCAGCTTCCATCTTGCAAACCATCAGAAGAGCTCTCTCTCCATTATGCTATCAGATAATCTTATGAAATGTACTATAATCACTGGAGGGACTATCCTGTTATCTTCGTCTGATCGAACATGGCATAATCAAGGGAGTAAATATCTTATCATATTCACAATGCTTATCATATTCACAATGCTTGCCCACACTCAAGCAAAATGAGGGGAATATATAGGAGTGTATTCTAGAGCAATCTTAGAATTCTGCCTCAAAGCATCAGGAATTGGGAAAGAGCTTGTCTGGGTGGTTCTCACTTGTCTGTCTCTCTTGTAGTGCAGTCAGGTGTCAGCCATGTCAGCTGTCTGCTGGCATCTGCAGGTTAGGATGGGCCGGGTACCTGAGGCGACTGACTTACATGATGGTATTGATGCTGGCTGTCATCTGGGAGATGTGATCAGAAATGTCACACATGGGCTCTCCAACATGGAATATCAGGTTTCTCAAATGGCAATTGACTTTTTTTTTCTGGGCCAGATATCTAAATAACACAGGTTGCAACAGCCAGGTCTCTTCCAACCTGGCCGGGGAATCTCATGGTGTCATTTTCCCTATGCTCCCTTGGTTACACAAGTTTCAAATCCATCCAGATTTCAGGCTCAGATATTCTCCATGGGAGGAGTGTCAAAAATCGCAGACATAGTTTAAAACGCTGTAGAACACAGAATATCAGTACAGTCAGTAAAGTTACCAATCTCTACCCTCAAGCCTTCACCAGCCTATTATCTGTGTCTATGGGTTATGAATATACGCATATGAGTTCAAAGGGATATAAGTAATACTTTCAATAATAAAGATTTATAAAAAATATATGGCACACATAGATGTAGCTAGGACACAACCACACAGATTTTGTTTTGTTCTAACATTTCCAACATTTTTCTTTTACACTGCACCTGTTATTTCACTAAGAGTCTTAGGCTGGTTTTATATCAAAAGAGTGCATACCTGATGCTTTCTTTGAGATATTGTTTGTGTGATGTGATAGTGAGTGCTCATTGATTAAAGTCTATGTTTTTGAATAGTTCACATCCTTTTAGGTTCACAGGCATTGTAGCTTCATCAAAATAGGCCAGTCTACATGCAAAAACCATCCAGGAATCCTCAGCAATCATTATGGGTAAATTTTCCCCCTTTTACCTGGAAGCAGGATGAGACACCATCTCCATCCCCTTCCTCACAGTATTAAACTTTTCCCTTTCACTACGACCTCATATGAAACAACAATTCTCAACACTTCTAAAATATTCATAATAAAGTCACAAATTACAATTTCTGTCCATCTGTATTTGGCACATATATGTTATTGAATACCTATTGAAATTTCAAGTTTGAATATTACCTCTGTTATACCATTTTTTAAAATGTGTTTTTATTTATTTCAGAGAGGAAGGGAGAGGGAGAGAGAGAGATAGATATATCAATGATGAGAGAGAATCACTGATCAGCTGCCTCCTGCACACCCCCCACTGGGGATTGAGCCCCCAGCCAGGGCATGTGCCCTTGACCGGAATCAAACCTGGGACCCTTCAGTCCACAGGCTGACGCTTTATCCACTGAGCCAAACCAGCTAGGGCTATGCCATTTTTTAACTTAAATGTATACTCACTAATGTCTCCTTTCCAATTTTTTTCATTATAATGATTTGACCACTATTTATATAATTAAAGTGTCTTAATGAATATAAATGACTATTAGCCAATTAGTTCAGTGACCTCATAACTTCTTTGATTTAAAGTCATCTCTTCATTGTAACAAATGAGGACCTTTTTTGGTTAGTTTGATGCTGGCCCCTATCCTTGGAGAAGGGCAGTAGCAAGTGAAGTTAAGAATTACTAGTAATGCATATGCAACAACATATTTGAAAGTTATAGTTCTGGAAATTTATGGCTAAAAATACGTCAAAATTGTTCATATATATTTAGATACAAAGTTGGAATTTATTATCTATTGGTAGTATAGGAGAGCTTGATATTTAATTATGAAGTGTACATAAAATAGAAATATTAACCTGAAAAGAATTTTTGCCTGTTTTCACTTGGTAAGTGAGCAAACATACAAAATCAATACCTTTCATACATCATGACACTTCTAAAAAAAATGTATAATTTGATGCTTCCTGCACAAGCAATTTTGATACTGTGAGTAGCTTGGACTTCATGTTGGGATTAAAAGTGCCGTTTTCTTTATTTCTTAACAGCTCTGTGATTTCCTCTTGATGCCCTGCAGGTTCTTCAAAGCTGGGGCTGATATACTCCTGGGGATGGGTCACCAGAAGAGATTCATTTAACCTTCCCATAGTTCTTGGGATGCTTATTTTAAATGTTTTTTCCCATAAGCATTTTATGTGTTAGAACAGATCCCTGGGCTCTAATAACTCAGAAAAGCTGACTTTCAGCCAAACCTCTTTACAAGCATATGTTTTCCCAAAATGACAAGTTTAGAATTGTCACTACACAAATTCATTGTGAAACTTCAATTTGTTATTAGGAATGGAAAACAGGAGTAGACCTATTAATCTATCAAAATGGCAAAGAAAGGTTTACTTATAATGTTTTCCTGGTACGAGCCCAGCTTATTACTTATTGTAAATCTCCCCCTCCTCCCCAACATTATTTAAAGTCTTTATTCTGAGTACTGATAACAAGAACAAAAAAAAATGCAGCACTTCCATTTATTTTAAGATAACTGCTGGGAAGATGAGAAACACTTAGAAATAACATTCAAAAGCAATTTTAAAAATGGTTTAATGGAAACCTGCCATAGCAAATTGAAAATATTAAATTGTCATACTTTTTACATATAACCATGCATATTTATCCTAACATCCAAGAACCACAGATATGGGTTTATAAGGTCACTTAGAACAACTGCACCCATTGCATGTTGGAAATTGACAAAATAGAACCATTATTTTGGGGGCTAATTGCACTAACCACTAATTGCAATGATGAGATGCTGCATTTAAATTGCAGGGGAAAAAATCCCTATCATGCACCTTAAAAAAATTTTTATTAGTAGTAGTCACAGATAAAAATCCTAATTCATTCCTGTTGCACCAACTTTCTAATCCTGCTCCATATCTCTCAAAACTATACCACACAACTTGTTTTCTTATCTCATTGAACATCTTATTCCCTTATCCAAAAGCATGTCAAAACCTCTTAAAATGTTTGCCGTTGCATATGGTCTCTAAGTTTGAGCTGATGGATTGCATATGCCTACTCAACCTACAAGCACCCTGTTCATTGAGGAGATGGCTTCTATAGGTTGAATTCCTTTATTTTCAATATTTCTATCATAATTTAAATTTCTTCAGGATAAAGATTGACATTTCCCTTCTGGCCATGACAAATAACTGGCTCAGTAAAATTAGCTAGGTATCTTCCCAGCTAGACTGTTAGGGGTTCAAGTTTAGTATCCACTGTTACTGTATATTATGGGTGGACTATTAAACAATGTGCAAGCTATTTGGTATTTCTGTTCCTAGTAGTTCACAAATTTGAAATAAAAGATTAATTGACATTTTCATGGAGAAATCTCATAATATTCACATTAATCTTACCTTGTTCAATTTTGCAAAGTCTCTAGAAGTACTGTGCTTTTTTCAGTTAATCTTCATACATTTATTTAATGAGGCTTTCCTTCTTAGATATTCCAAATTACACTAGACCCTCGAGCAACATAGGGACTAGGCATGCAGACTCTTACACCATAGAAAATCCAAATATAACTGTAGTCTCTCCCAAAACTTAACTTCTAATAGCTTCCTTTTGACTGAAAGCCTTACTGATAATAAAAGCAGTTGATCAACACATATTCTGTATGTTTCATATAGTATATGCTGCATTATTACACTACAGTAAGTCAGAGAAAAAATGTTATTAGGAAAATCACAAGGAAGAGAAAATACATTCATAGTGCTGTACTGTATTTATTGATACTATTAATTTACATCATCTGTTTATAAGATGAATCCTGTCAGTACCTACATCAATATTGTCTTTTCTAATACAAAACACTGTGTAGATTTTATATGTATTACTAACACTAAACATCACAAATGAAAAGAAAATGTGCAAAAGACATACATATATTTTTTACAGATATAACAATTCACTCATTGATAATGAAGAAGCAATGATATGATTGCTTTCTGATAGCCTAGTGTAATTGATATTATTGCTTCATGGTAACCTAACCTATCATTGATTAATGAATCATTATAAAATTTATATGGGATACATATTTATAATATAGTATTGGAAACACTATATATATATATATATATACACACACACACACACACACACACACACACACTAGTGGCCTGGTGCATGAAATTTGTGCATAGGAGGGGGGGTTCCCTCAGCCCAGCCTGCACCCTCTCCAATTGGGGACCCCTTGGGGAATGTCCAACTGCCGGTTTAGAGGGATGTCCTAAACCAGCAGTTGGACATCCCTCTCACAATCTGGGACCGCTGGCTCCTAACCGCTCACCTGCCTGCCTGCCTGATTGCCCCTAACCTCTCTGGCTATCTGCCTGATCGCCCCTAACTGCTTCTGCCTGCCTTCCTGGTCACCCCTAATTGCCCTCCCCTGCAGGCCTTGTCCCCACCCCCCCAACTGTACTCCTCTGCCAGCCTGGTCACCCCTAACTGCCCTTTCCTGCATGCCTGGTCACCCCCCCCAACTGCCCTCTACTGCTGGCCTGGTAGCCCACAATGGCCCTCCCCTGCCAGCCGTCTTGTGGCAGCCAACTTTTGACCACATAGGGGTGGCCATCTTGTACAAGGGTGTGACAGTCAATTTGCATATTACCTCTTTATTATATAGGAGGATATCACTCACCTTATGCCTATGCCAGGAAGGCAACATACACTTCCATACAAGTCTTGCACACAAAACTCTATTTAGGTGATGATGATGATGATGACACAAAAACCTTTCATACTGTTCTTACTGCATAGTTATTAGATTTTCACATGAACACACACACAAATACACAATAGATAAGTTTATTAACTTTTGTGGCCTGATGATTTACTATATGTTAAGTGGAAGTGAATCATCATAAAAGTAAGCCTTCATCTCTATCATCTCCATGTTGAGTAGGCTGAGAGTTTGGCCTTACTGTATCAGGGTTGGAAGAAGGACAGGAGGTAGAAGGGGAGGCAGGAGAGCCTGGCCCTCTCAGTATAACTTTAGGGAAATACATTGTAATTTCTGTCTGACTTCTTAGCTATTTTTTTTCTCTAAAAGCATACCTATATGGTACCAATCTCCTTTTCCCACTGCTGGTGTTTAGTTTCAGTGCCTTTATAGAAGTGTCTATGCCATAAAACACATGAAAAGGTCTTGAATAATTAAAACCCTTCTGATAGATCATCTAATGTCAATTTGTTTCCTGGCACTGCTTCTTCTATGTCCTTTTCCTTGTCCAACTTTGGTTCAGAAGTTGTTCTGTTAAATCCTCTGGTGCGGTTTCTATTAGCTTTTGAATTTCTTCGAGATAAGTTTCTTGAGAACTTTCAGCCCCCAACTTTTTTGCTATATCCACAACCTCTTTCTTTATTTCCTTGATTGGCTCTGCAATTAATCCTGTGAAGTCATGCACAACATCTGGACACAGTTTTCCTCAGCAGGAAATTATTATTTCCGGCTTGATGACATTCGTGGCTTTTTCTGTAACAATGATGGCATCTTCAATGGGGTAATTCTTCCAGACTTTCATGATGTTCTCTCTATCAGGGTGTTTTTTGTTTTTTTCCTAATGTTTTTTCTACAGTCCTTTCTGTAGAGTAACCTATGTAATGAGCCTAAAAGGTTCTTATGATCACCACTCTAGAGCATCATTGTATTTGGATGCAAGTCAACCACTTCAATGCCTGTGATGTTGAACTCATTGGTTTCTGAGGGGCATTGTCCAACATCAAAAGAACTTTAGAAGACAGTCCCTTATAAGCAAGGTACCATGACCTCTGGGACAAAGTGTTGATGAAATCAAATCAACCTAGAAAAATGGTTCTGTTGTCCAGGTCTTTTTTGTACAACAAAAGATGGCAGCTGGTGCCCTAACTGGTTTGGCTCAGTGGATAGAGCGTCGGCCTGCAGACTCATAGGTCCCAGGTTTGATTCTGGTCAAGGGCATGTACCTTGGTTGCGGGCATATCCCCAGTGGGAGGTGTGCAGGAGGCAGCTGATCGATGTTTCTCTCCCATTGATGTTTCTAACTCTCTATCCCTCTCTCTTCCTCTCTGTAAAAAATCAATAAAATATATTTTTTTAAAAAGATGGCAGCTGGTGTCATCTCTTCCCTTCAAAGGTTGGGGACTAGCAGCTTTATAGATTAGGGCAGTCCTCATCATAAACCCTATCACATTGGCACACAACAGTAGAGTAGCCTAATTTAAGAGTTGCATGTCTCATATTTTATGTTAACTTTTCTGGCATAAGTTTAATTGGAAACATTTGTATTTTTTTCAGGCAGTGATGAATTTTACATTATATAGCATCTTATCAATAAAATAACACTTTGTTTATAACTAACTTTTACTTAAAAATAGTGTGCTATAAAAATAAAAAGAATAAAAAATGGCAAATGCATATTCATAAATTTTGGACAACTGAACCTACTAGAAAAAAGATATTAAAGAAGCAGGAAAAATATGCAAGTACTATGAATGTATGAAAAAATGAATTGTATTGGAAAAGTGACCCCAGGACTTGAAATAAGTCTGAAATGAAAGTATATGTTATAAAAGCAACCTAAGATTTTTATGTAACATTCAAACAAAGCTTTCCTTTCACTAGTTTATTGAATTTTCTTAAGACATGTGTTAAATTATGATTTTCATTATAAGCAGTCAGTTTAATAGCTAAAGAGGAATAGAAGAAAATTATGGAGCTATCATTCAAAGTTGTTCTCTCCTTTGTGAAAACTGCAAAAGTCACACTTACCCTGGGGCTCATAAAATGTGATGAAACGCTATGATAAATATTCTCAGACAAAAAGCAAAACCAAGTTTTTGGAAAAATTATTTTGTCTAATGACATGATTCTTCTGTGATATTAATGCCATGTCATATGGTAGAAAAAAATACCCTGTGTTTATTTAAAAAGAATTTCATGGAACCCTCAACATTCAGTGCTTGGTACAGTCATGGTAAATACTTGAATAATTTTTGTCTCCTTTTCTTTTATGAGTAGTGATGTAGCAAGCACTAATTTTTATTGATATACCAGAAATAAGTATAACAATACAAGCCTGTTAGAAGAATACATGCAATTGAGCCCATGTGTTATACCACATCCCATTTTATATAAATTCAGTAGTCTATTATCAATAATTGGCTCCCTGGTCTTGATTCATTTTTGAAAATATAAATATAAATTTTGTATGATTTCAACTTTCTATAAAAAATAAATAAAGACAGAGCCAGGGACAATCAATATACAACTCTTGTTTTTCTCTCTCTGAAGTCCACTAGCCATCAAACAGAATGTTCATACATGATTTTTGAAATAAAAATTGAAATATAACTGGTATTTTAATGATTTTCTTAGTGTCAGTAACTACCATTTATATGATTACAAGTATGTTTCAAGGTTTTCAAATCTGGTATACATCAGAGTTATAAGCATCTTGAGTGATCTAAATATATTATTTTTAGTATAAATACATAACAATTTAAAATTCTCAGAGAATATTTCAAAACTATTTAAGAATAAAATTATGTTCCACATGGTTTGATGTAGATAATATTGGCTTTAATTAAAATTTCCTAATTCATACTTAGTTAAATATTAATAATTACATTGTATAATTAAATGCAATCAAATTGCATTAGAAAATCTAGTCCCTGATTCCCTGTTTTCTCCCAAATTGAAGCAGTCTTCCAGATTTTGAAAGTTATTTGATTAACCTCAGGGTATCTAATTATTCATTTCAAGTGGAATTTGGAAGAAAAATCTCTGTGGTTTTGAGTCTATGTTACATTTATCTTTTTATTCAAGTGCTCTATGGTTTTCAGGCCTCTATACTCTTTTTTGGTTGATGAAATTCTTCTTGGTAACTATACTGCTCTTAGGTTTCAAACCGATGGCAATCAGCATTTTAGTTTTACAAAAACAATTAGTAACTCTTAAGAAGGGATAGTGAGTTGATTAGAAACATTTGAATTGAGGCTAAACAGACAATTTATGGTGAAGCACAAAGGGCACAGATATTTTAAGAGGTTATACAGGGGACCTTGGCATAAGGAGGGGGTTGTGGATGTTTGAAGCGAGTGATCATGTGTTTGTGGGGATGGAAGGGAGTCATTGTCTAGAGCAGTGACTCTCAAAATGTCATTTATGAACTAGTATGATTGTGTTACATAGGGACTTTTAGAAAAGCTCTGAAGTCCCTGCCTAGAACTACCAAATCAGATCTCTAGAGGCAAGGTCCAGGAATCTCTGTTGAAACAGACCCTCGGAATAATCCTGATGCATGCTGAAGTTTGTCTGGATGAATTTATTTGTAAAGATGGTGGACAATGTTAAGAGAATGGATTCGGACACACATCAGACCTAAGTTATTTTTTGCTGATTAAATAAATAAACATATTAATGACCCTGGTGTCACTGCTGTACTCATTTAATCCTCTGATTAGATAGCATGGCATCTTTATTTTTAAATTAGAAATCATTGGTGCTGGCAATTATGACAATTTTTGGCCACTGCAATATTTTAAAACAGCCTCTGGGGAAAAAGTGTTGCCACTTGCATTAGATCTTCAAAGAGATCTATGAGGGAAAACAAGATAAAAATGTAAATAAACTCTATATCTGTATTAATGCTACTAACTTGATACATGACTTGGAAAAATTCATTTTCCTCATTAGTAAATTAGAGTTGATAACTTAGATAAGTATTATTATGAGGATATCGTAAAGACCCTGTAAAGTTAAAAGATTCAGTGATTTTTTTTACTCCTTTTCCCACTGTACCTCCATTGTTCTAATATAAAGAAAAATACAACCAATTTTATGTAAAACATTCTGTTTTTCTAGTACAAAATAACAATTGGAGCATAATTCAAGGATCTTGACATAAAAGCATTGGGAATAGATTTATCAGTCTTGAGAAAATTAGAGCTAAGTTAAGCAAGTCACCTCCTAGGTGAGTGGTTATTATACTCATTTTGAGAATTAGCCTTCATAGTTTGACCATTGCTAATAGCTGTAGAGTGTCATATTTTACTCTGGATCTATGACTATCTCTGTCCATGCTATAGTTGGAACCATCAGCCACATTGCCAGGTTCATTCTAAGACAAATTCACCTGGTGCTTATAGGATGGTTGCCAGTGGTAGTCAAGGCATACAACTTCAGCCATTTCATCTAGCAAGAGATGAATGTGTGGCTTCCCAAATGCCTTTCCTGGAAATAATAAAGACTTTTCCAAAAATGCTGTGCAAACATTACCTATCTATGGCCTGATTTATGGTATATGCCAATTCATAACCAAATTCAAAGCAGAGAAAATGGTTTTTTCAATAGAATAATCAGAACACTTCCTAATCAATTTAAAACCACTTCACTCTGTTTTGAAATTTATTTTTCTCATTGTCTCTAACTCCTTAAAAGTCCTCCAAATGCATACCACATAGATAGTTGGCTCAGTGTTTTAGTTCGTGAACTGACAGAATTTAACATCTGAGAAAGAAGATCTCAGATGCTATTTTTAAAAATGTGGTTTAAGCAAAGCAACACTCTGACAAAATCCAGAGTACAGATCTGAAAAAGAAAACTGTCGTTTCTGCATACATTTAAAAGGCATGGTCACAGGAAATGTGAATAATGCTTTTAATGTCTCCACTCACCATTTACAATTTTCATATAGCTGAGGAATATGCTTTTATTAAACTCTTCTCTCTGCATAACGTTAGGAAACTAAACTAAAATATATCAAATTGTAAGGAAAATTATAGCGGATAAGAATTACATAGAAGATATCACTGGAGTGCAACAGATACTTCCCTTATTCTTAAGAAATTCCTGTAGAGTTCAGCAGGGCGTGGTGGGAAGGGAGTGGTGACTGCCCCAGCTTTTCTTCCAAGGACCTGACACCATTCCGGGCTGTTTTAACAGGTAAAGGGTGCTGATATGACTCTAATGCCCAGGCTTTACTGTTATAAACACAACCAGTGACCATCTGAGGTGTAGCAAGGCGAGTTTTTCTTCTATGTTGGAACTTTCTGAAGATTGTGCGTTTCTAGATGCAATGCAAACTTGTTGGAAAATTAAAGGAAAGGATAACGGTATTGTTCTAGTGAACTGGGAAGTGCCCCACAGTTTGCCAATGTCTCATCTTGGAGTAACACGTGTACACATAGTACAATTACTTGCCATAATTAAAAGTAAATTCAGTTAGAAATCCTCAAAATGTGATATGTGGAGGTAGTGAAACAGGATTCAGCCACATACAGAATAAAGTTTCAGTCACAAATGCAGAGCCCAGAAGCAATAGAATCATTCTTAAATGTAAGGAACTTTACAGTATAGTTCAAACGTTGTAGACATAGAGAAATAGAGAATTATTTATCATCCTTCCCTTATTTTGCATATTTTCTTTACACTCTACAGAAATTTTGCCACCCTCACATAAAATATGCTTGAAAATATTTTCTGTACTTCATTTCTATACAAACTTGTACCAATTGTTAATTGTTGCTTTTGTCTCTCTCTCTCTCTCTCTTTTTTTTTTGTAATCACACACACACACACACACACACACCTCTAAAACTGCTCTGACCTCTGTAGATATGACTTTGTGGAATGTACAAGAAAAAGAAATGAGTGGCCCCAAACATATATAATTTGTGAGGAAAGGGGACAGCAACTGTGTAAAACTTGTTAAATTAATATTTTTATGAAAAAATATATGAAAAAAGGCTTAAATATTTAATATGTACTAGCCTAGCCTTGGCTGGTTTTTCTCAGTGGTTAGAGCATCAGCTCAAGGACCAAAGGATCACGGGTTTGATTCCCAGTCAAGGGTATGTACCTGGCTTGCAGGTTCTCCAGCTCCAGTAGGGGTGGGTATAGGAAGCAACCAATGATTGTATATCCCTCTCACATCAATGTTTCTCTCTCCTCCTCCTCCTCCTCCTTCTCCTCCCTCCCTTCCACCCTCTCTAGAAACCAATGGAAACAATATCCTCAGGGGAAGATTAAAAGAAAATGGCCCTAGCCAGTTTTGCTCAGTGGATAGAGCATCAGCCTGTGGACCAAAGAGTCCCGGGTTTGATTCCAGTCAAGGGCACGTATCTCGGTTGCAGGCTCTTCCCCGGCCTGGGCCCTGGTCAGAGCACGTGCAGGAGGCAACCATATTGATATTTCTCTCTGTCTTTCCCTCTCTCTTCCACTCTCTCTAAAAATCAATGGAAAAATATCCTCGGGTGAGGATTAAAAATAAATAATAAAATATAAAGGTAACTTTAAAAAGAAAGAAAGAAAAGAAAGAAAGAGAAAATGTATTAGCCTAATACTTTTATTACAGTTATTTGAAGTTTAATATGAGCAATAATAGTCAAGTAACAACATAATGTCTCCAAAGAGTTAACAATGCAACTGTGCTTCTTTCGACTACCACCTTTCACATAAGCTAGTACATGTAGTTTCTGTGAATCATGGGAAGGAAAGAATATAGGTAAGAAGTGTGTAAAACATACCTCCTGGCATTCTGTACGAAAATGTCTGTATTGCACACTTATTAGATATTAGAGGAGGAACATTGCTAATTTTTATTCCTAAAGTTCAGTAAGGTTAATTAAAATTCATAAGAATATACATAAAATGTTTGCATGAATATCATATGATGTCATAAGTCCATTGCTCCAAATGAAAGCAGTTGATTTACAAACTTAAAATACAGCTTTTACAAGCATATTGGAGCCGAGCAATGAACCAAATAAACAAGCTAATGAATTCAATCATCTTAAGAGGGATTAATTAGGTTGGTAATTATTCATTATGAATTAAGAAATTAAAAAGTGATAAATTATTTTGGTAGCAGATAATAGCAGTTGACAATTGGTTATACAGTTTTCATAGTATTTATTACAATAACGTTGATCATGCACAGCTGTTCTATTCCTAAGGTAGCTACAAGACTAATTCCATAAAATTTTATTAAAAAACCCTATCTTCTGTTCACAGGGGAGGAACTGAATGTATAAGGATACATTATATAAGAGATAAGATTAGCTTTACAGGTGATTATTTGTTTTAAAAGGAGGAGACATCTTTCTAGGTGATGCCTCAGATAAATCTCAGAAATACTAAAAAGCTAATTTGAGTAGTATAAAATACAATTTACCTTAACATTTAACAATACATGGAAATTCAAATGTATTCACAGTTCAACTCTAAGAAAAGAAAGTAAAATTCACTCTAATTGTAACCACAAATTAACATTCAATTGTTAGACTTATTTTTGTACTCTGACAGTTATATGGTTTTCTGGGGGAAAAAATCTCACAAATTTTGATTTTGCTTCACTGTTCAGCAGTGTTACTGTGATATTCCTGGGTTATGTTTTCTTTCTGTGTACTCTGCTTGGCATCTATAGTTTTTCATAAATAAATGAGCTGTCTTCCAACGTATTTGGAAAATCTTTGACAGTCTGTTTGAAGAGTTGGTTCTGTTCTATTTTATCTCTTCTGACTTCCTGGAAAAGAAAAAAGCAATAACAAAAACAATAGTATCGGGCTTTTCAAAGCATAGATGCTCCTTGACTTATGATGGAGTTATATCCCAACAAATCCATTACATCGTAAGTCAAAAATGCATTTATCACCCCTAACCCACTGAAGATCAGAGCTCAGCCCGGCCTACCTTAAATGTGCTCAGAACATAATATCCATAAAAATGATGGTAATATAGTACATTATGGAATATCAATTGTTTAACCCTTGTGATCCTGTGGTTGACTGGAGCTGCGGCTCATTATTGTGGCCCAACATCCTAAGAGAGTATCTACCACATACTCTAACAAGGGAAAAGATCAAAACTTAAAATTTGAAGTATCAACTATACAGAATGCATTTGGCTTTTGCACATCACAAATAAAAAAAATCATAAGTCAAACAATCATAAGTTTATGGCTGTCTGTATTGTATTTCTAAATAAAATTATATTAATTAGACTTGTTTCATTTCTTAACTTTGATTAGATGCCTTGCCCTTTAACACCCTCATTGAGATAGAATTCTATACACCCATTTTAAGTGTAGAATTCAGTGTTTCAAAGTATATTCACAGAGTTTGCAACCATCTCCATAATCTAATTTTAGAAAAGATTCATTAGTCCAAAAGGAAACTTCACACCCATTAACAACACTCATTATCCATTCCCCTCCAACCAGCACAGACCTAAGCAATCACTAATCTCCTTTATTAAGGTTATATTTATTTTAAGACAGCTTTATATTTGCAGCTAAATTGAATGGAAGGTTCAGAGATTTCTCATATGACCCTTGTCCCCACATATGCACAGCGTCCCTCATTATCAACACCTGCATTATCCCTTCCAAAGTAGTATATTTGTTTACAATTAATAAACCTACGTCAACACGTGATAATTACCAAAAGTCCATGGTTTACATTATGATGCCGCATAGAGGATAGTTGCACTGCCCTAAAAATCTTGTTATGCCCTTTTATCTCTTTCTCTTGCAATCACTGACACCCACCAAGACTTTCACTATCTGCATAGTTTTGCTTTTTCCAGAATGTCAAACTTTTGGAATTTTACAGTATATAGTCTCGTCAGAGTGGCTTGTTTTACTTAGAAATAATCACTTACTGGTAAGTTTACTCTCTGTCTTTCATGGCTTGACAGCTTTCTATTTCTTAAGCACTGAATAATATTTCACTGTCTGGATGTTCCACAGTGTACCAGTATTTATCCATCCATCTACTGAAGGACATCTTGGTTGCTTGCAAGTCTTCATAATTATAAATAAAGCCACTATAAACATTTGTGTGCAGGTTTTTGTGTAACATAAGTTTTCAGCCCCTTTTTGTAAAGACTAAGGCTTGAGATTGGTGGATCATATGAGAATAGTGTGTTTAGTATTGTAAGGAACTGCCAAACCGTCTTACAGAGTGGCTGTACATTTTGCATTCCTACTAGCGATGAGTGAAAGTTCCTGTTGTTCCATATACTCACCAGCCATCTGTTGTCAATTGTTCTGGATTTTGACCATTCTAGTAGGTGTGTTATGACATCCCATTGTTATTTATTTTATATTTTCTTGATGGAATATGATGAGTTACATCGTTTCTTATTTGCCATCTGTGTAGCTTTTTTGGTGTGAGATATTTTTTAAAGTCTTTTAATTATTTTTTAATCAGGTTGTCTGTTTTCTCATTGTTTAGTTTTAAGATTTCTTTGTACATTTAAAATAATAGTCCTTATCACATGTCTCTTTTGCAAATATTTTTCCCCACTCTCTAGTTTGTCTTATCATTGGCCTGGCTAAGGGTCACTCTTAGATCAATATATGCCATTTAAAAATGTGCCTTAAGCCCTCTTGTTCAATTAAGATTTCTATCCTTTATAATTGAATGTGTGCATGCCTGGGAGGCCACCATCAAAGTTCAAACTCTGTGCAGACTTTCACACTATTGTATTGGTTTGCTAGGAATACCATAATGAAGTGACAGAGGCTGGGTGGTCTTAACAGCAGAAATTCATTTACAATTTATGGAAGCTGGAAGCCCAAACTCAAATCATTGGCAGGGTAACCTCCTTCTGAGGACTATGAGGGAAGGTTCTTTTACAGTTCTTTCTCCTTGGCTTGTAGATGGCTGTCTTTTTATTGTCTCATTTTCCATTTACTTATTTATATGCCCAACTGCCCTTTCTCAGAATGTCACCAGTCAAATTGGATTAAGTTCCATCCTAAAGACTTACTTTAACTTGATTAACTCTGGAAAGTCCCTAACACCAAACATGGTCACCTTCTAAAGTGCCAGGGTTTAGGATTTCAATATAGATTAAGAACAAAACTCATAACACTTATATTCAGCCAGAGACTAGTAGCTTGGATGTTGTTCTCCAGTTAGTCCTGAAAAGGTGCAACCTTGGTCTTGCACACAGTATTTCAGACTGCCTCGGATGAGTGTGATTTTAAACCTGTATTCCTAGGAATTCACCCTGGCTGGATCATTGTACCTTATTTTCAATGTTTGGTCAGAGGTTTTCTCTGACCCTTTGTGTTGCGCTATGTTGATGGATTTGTGTAGAGGTTGGGGAATGTGTGAGTGTGAGTGCAGCCTCCCACATGTGCACAGTCTCCTTGATCCACAGATCTCAGATTCCCAGAGGGCTTTTCAAGATTTTCTCTTTCCAGGTTCTCTCTATCAAAGTTCTGACTGCCCTACTGTTTCATTTGTTTCTGTGTAAATGACAGGTACTTAAGATATTTCAAATGTGTCTCAACCCAGAAGTCAATTATAGCAGTTAAACAAATATCTAAAGTCTTCAGGACAGTCCTGCAGAAACATAGCACATTAATTTCAGTGTCTCTCTTGTCCAGAACCCTAAAAGCATTTTTAAAGTTAAATCAACTCACATAGATCAGCAGTAAAATAGCAGAGGCCATGTCTTTCAGTGAAGGACTTCACTTGATTTCACAGAGCTTAAGCTCTGGCTTCTTTTATCTCAAAGTCTGAGCATTTGCTACCAGTTTTCTACACAATGTTTGTGTCTTTTATAGATTTATTCTTTTTTTTTATTTCTCACCAGAGGATATTTTTCCCCATTGATTTTTAAAGAGAGTGGAAGGGAGGGACGGAGGAGGGAGGTGTGAGAGAGAGAGAAACATTGATGTGAGAGAGACATATCAATTGATTGCCTCCTGCACATGCCCTCACCAGGGCCAAGGATGGAACTTGCCACTGAGGTATGTGCCCTTGACCAGGAATTGAAGCCATGATCCTTGGGTCTGCGGGCTGATGCTCTAACCACTTAGCCAAACTGGAGAGGGCTGGGTTCTATTCTCAACCTATATCATTGAATATCATGCATCGCATTTCAGCTTCTGAGAGAAACAAAAGTTCAATTATCTGAGAAACTGTGATGTTCAGAGCATTTGATTTCTTATTCTAGTGTTGCAACTGTATGGAGACAGAGCCATATAGGCAGGCCTCCAGAATGCAAAGCAGGATAATTCTCACAGAGGCATTTCTGTGGGGAAGTGTTGTTTGGTGACTATAATTTATAACTACAATGATGAATTAAACTCTTCTTATTTCGTGCATATAAATTTTAATGTGATCTCTGGTCATGGAACAATGAATTTGCCAGTAACCGAGGCTCCTCATCACTGACCCATTAGTGCCCTCAACTGTGATTATAAAATATAAAACTTCCCAAAAGTATATTATAGCTCTGATATTATATGAGCCAAATCTGTTGCTCAGACAGGCTTGCCAAATTAGTTATACAATTAATGTAAAATTATTGCTGATTTTAAGTGTGAGAGTCACCCAATAATTTCATGCTCTCACTCCTTTGATTTACAGGCAACCCAATTTAATGCAACTCTTATGTGGAAGTCAAATTCTGTTAAACAATGCCATATTATTTCCCTTTTCTTATTAGACAGTGTGATCAATAATTGTGGAGAACTCATTTTAATCTTATCTATTTTACATTCCAAGACCACAGGAGTATCCTGAACATGAAATTAAATTTTTTAGCAGCTAGCCATATTTGTTTTTGGCCAGCTTGATTCTTCTAATAAAATTCAGATTTCTGTAAGTATTAAAAGGACAAACAACTTTCAGCATTTCTTAAATGCATTTATACACTGGCCCTACATGAGTTTCAATGTTTTCTTGATTTAAGAAAATGTAGGTTTACATACCCCCATTATTTTGATTGCAAATGCACAGTGATCAATTATCTACCCTTTAGGAAATTGACATGTATGCATTTGAACTCTAAGAACATCACTTTCATGAGGAATACTACATGTTAATTAAAAGTAGGTATCTTAGCCAATACATCTCTTGTTCAGGAATTGGAAGAGTCAACATAGGTAAAGTGTCCATATTACCCAAAGCAATATACAGATTTAATGCAATCCCCATCAAAATCCCAATGACATTTAAAAAAAACCATACACATGCACACACAAAAACTCATCAGATTTGTATGGAACAACAAAATACTTCGACTAGCCAAAGTAATCCTGAGAAGAAAGAATGAAGCCAAATATATCACACTACTGGACTTCAAATTATACTACAGAGCTACAATAATCAAAACAGCATGATATTGGCAGAAAAACAGACACACAGATCAATGGGACAGAATTGAGAGCCCAGAAATAAAGCTACATGTATATGAGAAAAATTTTTGACAAAGGATTAAAAAACATACAATGGAGAAAAGAAAGCCTCTTTAATAAATGTTGCTGGGAAAATTGCAAAGTCACAGACAAAAGAATGAAACTAGACTACAGTTTTTCTCCATGTAAAAAAATTAATTCAAAATGGATCAAAGGCCTAAATATAAGCTCAGAAATAATAAATTACATAAAAGAAAACATAGGTACCAAGGCAAATGAAGTGAAGGCAAATATAAGTGAATGAGACTATAGCAAACTAAAAAGCTTCTGCACTGCAAAAGAAACCGTCAACAAAACGAAAAGCAAACAACCTAACTGGAGAAGATATTTGCTAACAACAGCTCCAGCAGGGGGTTAAGATCCAAAATATATAAGGAACTCACAACCCAACACCAAATAAACACTCCAATTAAAAAATAGGCAGAGGTCCTAAACAGACACTTCTCCCAAGAAGACATACAAATGGACAACTGTATGTCTGTCAAGATGTTCAACTTCACTAGGTTATTGGGAAGTGCAAATCAAAATTACAATTAGATACCACCTCACACCTGTTAGAATGGCTATTTTCAAAAAGACAAGTACTAACAAGTGTTAGGGAGGTTGTGGAATAAAATGAATCCCCATTCACTGCTGGTGAAATGTAAACTGGTACAACTACTATTAAAAACAGTATGGAAGTTCCCCCCCAAAATTAAGAATTGAGTTACCATATGACCCAGCGATTCCTATTCTGAAAGAGGAATCACTGGGTCTACCTAAAAAAATTGAAAACATTTATTCACAAAGATATATGCACCCCTATGTTCTTTGCAGCATTATTCATGTTGGCCAAGACATGGAAACAACCCAAGTGTCCTTCAATAGATGATTGGATAAATATGTGGTACATATATACAATGGAATGCTACTCGGCCATAAGAAAAGATGAGATACTGTCATTTACGACAAGATGTATGGACCTTAAAAATTTCATGCTAAGTGAAATGCCTGTCAGAAAAAGCAAAGAACCATATGACTTCACTCATCTGTGAGATGCAAAACTGAAACTGATGGACATATACAACAGTATGGTGGTTACCAGAAGGAAGGGGTTTTGGGAGATAGTAAAGGTACAACAGTATGGTGGTTACCAGAAGGAAGGGGTTTTGGGAGATAGTAAAGGTAAAGCAGACCAAATACCTGTATGTGGTGACAGAAGATGATTTGACTTGTGTGATGGACACACAATACAATATGCAGATCATGTATCATAGAAATGTACACTTGAAACCTATACGCTCTTATTAAACAAATAGAGGCCTGGTGCATGGATTTGTGCACCAGGGGTGGGGGGCCCTTGGCCTGGCCTGTGGGAATCAGGCCGAAACCGGCTCTCCGACATCCCCCAAGGGGTCCTGGATTGCAAAAGGGAAGTTCCCGGGTGACACACCCCAGAATCAGGCTCCCTCCTCTCTGGTTTTGGGTGTGTCACCTGAGAACCGCAGCTGCCAAGTCACCTCAGCTCGGCAGCTCCTGTGTTGAGCGTCTACCCCCTGGTGGTCAGTGCACGTCATAGCTACCAGTTGGAGTGTTTACCCCCAGGTTGTCATTGTGCATCGTAGCTACCGTTTGGACGGTCGAATGGTTGGATGGTTGCTTAGGCTTTTATATATATAGATGTCAGCTCAATACATTTAATGATAAAAAAAACTTCAGCTGATTTTAATATGGTCTTCAACATGTCTAATGCAAAACCAATAAATAACTTATTCTATTCAAAGACTGATATAATGGTATAAAAACATTAAATTTTATTTAATAATAAACATATTTAGATGTTTTATTGAGAATCCCATATACCATCTTATCCATAGAAAACATTCAGCTATAAGAAGGGGTGTGAAAAAATAAGCTTTGCTAATTATAGAAACTGAGAACAGAAGGAAAAGGGGGAAAGGTACACCAAAGAGTGAAGAGACAAAAATAAAACATTAAAAGGGACTGTGAAGCCTTTAAAAAACCCAACATGGTGTTATTTCTACAATTGAATTTCACATATTGACCCGCAAACAGCACTCAGTTAATTACAACCTTATGTAATCAAACATGAACTTTAAAACCACTACTGCATCCTTATTTTTGCCTTGGTCTGTTTACAAATGTATGCTTAAGACTCTGGTCAAAATTCAAATCAGAACATAATACACAAAGCAAATTATCCAGCTTCTTGCATTTTAAAGCACAACTTTCATCAGAAAACTTGAAAATTTTATTATTCCTACCGAAGCAACTCTTTTAGAATATACATGCATTTTCTTTAAATATAGCTAAAATTTATATGGGAGTATTTATCATAATTTGTTATGATTCAATTCGCTTCTATGTTATATCCAAAGATTGAGATTAAAAGTAAAGTTATAACTGAATTTACATTATTTTGATGAAATGGTATCTTTAATCATTTATTTTAAAGTGTCTCCAAGTTCTAAAACTATAAAGGTGTATACTGAAATTTTTATTTCAAAACTCTGTGTATAAACACATGGATGAAACATTCAGAAAAAATACCTTAAAAGTGTACACCTGACATCACTATATACTCATACACAAAATGTGAAGTGTTAAAGGAGACCAGCAGTATAATTTAAAATGGATATATAAATCAAATATTATAACTTCTGCCTTTTATCCATGAAAAACAAATTAAACTTATTGTTATGAGATTTACTTAGATTTTCAGAGATCAGATTATATAAGCAGAAATTATTTTAATAATGCATTCTCTAACTTTTTAGTTATTTTCTTTATCTCTGAATGCACCCCATTTTCTTCATCAGTTAGTAAAAGCAGGTAGCAGCAGGTAATTAAAGAGAGACATGTTTAGCATTATTATTCTAAAACAATTTCAGTGACCTATTATCTGCAGGGCTATGTTTGGTCATAGTTTTTTACCTGGTTGAATTTTGTGATAGAGGGGAAAAAATAAACATTAAATGTGTACTAATGGATGTATGGATAATAAACTAAAGCAATTTTACAGGCTTATTCAACCAATGTGAAACAATTTGAACAATTTAAGCTTAAAATAGAAAAGAGTAACAAATTAGAAATGCATTTCAGTGACTTGTTATGTAAGTCTTTCTTAGTCTATACAACATTCATGTAGGAAAACACAACTCATAAATATAAAACTGGACAGATTTTCCCAAAATGACCTCATCTGTGTAATAGATCAAGAGATAGACATCTTCAGCCCCTGGGAGATCCCCACTGACTAACCCATCTTCCCCAAAGATGACCACTATCCTGCATTCCAGTGGCATAGTTTTATTTTAATTTTATTTTAGAATACAAGTTTGCTGTTTATTCTCAGCATTATGTTAGAAAGACTTACATGTGTGTGATTTTTGTAGTAATAGTTGTTCATTTTAATTCTTGTATAGTACTTCATTGCAGTAATTTACCTTAAATTATTTACTCATTTTTATGATTATTTCCAGGAAGAGATTGTCCTTTAAGATAATGGTATAAAACTGTCTTTTGTACAAATGTATACTTATTTCTTTTGCATATATGCCAAGGATGAGAATTTCTGGATCATAGAGTATGAATACATCTAACATCAGTGCATGTCAAATCATTTTCCAATGTGTGTACCAATTTAAGCTCCCAGCTGCATGTATGAGGTATCTAATTGCTCCACCTCTTTCCCAACACTTGGTTTTGTCAATGTTTATCTAAATCAACTGATTGAGGTATAATTTACTTAAATAAAATGTACACACTTAAGTGTACAATTCAAATATTTTTGACAAATATACACACTGACATAATTACCATCCCAGTCAACATGAACAACATTTCTATCACCCATCAAGTTCTGTCATGAGGTTTGTAGTCAGTCATTCTGACCACATCCCAAGTAACCAGCATTTGTTAATATATTTTTATTGATTTCAATGAGGAAGAGACAGAGAGAGAGAAACATCAGTGATGTGAGAGAATCATTGATCAGCTACTGCCAGCACACCCCACTTTGAGGACCCAGCCCACAACCAGGGCATGTGCCCTGATCAGGAATCAAACCATGACCTCCTGGTTCATAGGTCAATGCTCAACCACTGAACCATGACAGCTGGGCCCAAGTAACATATAAATATATAATTTTTATTGTTTAAAGTATTACATATGTCTCCTTTTTCCCCCCATTGACACTCCCTGGCCACTCTGACCCCCCCAGGACAAGCCCCCACCATCTCAGTGTCCATGTCCATTGAGTATGCCAATAGCCTATATAATAAAGAGAGAATATGCAAATTCACCATCACACCCTTACACAAGATGGCTGCCCCCATGTGGTCAAGGATGGCCACCCCATGTGGTCACAATATGGCCACCACAAGATGGCCGGCAAGGGAGGGCATCTGTGGGCGATCAGGCCAGCAGGGGAGGGCAGTTGGTAGCCATCTGGCTGGCAAGGGAGGGCAGTTAGGGGTGACTGGATCGGCTGAGGAGGGCAGTTGGGGACAATCAGGCTGGCAGGGGAGTGGTTAGGGGGTGATCAGGCTGGCAGGCAGAAGTGGTTAGGGGCAATCAGTCAGGCAGGCAGAAGTGATTAGGGGCAACTAGGCAGGCGAGCGGTTGGGAGCCAGTCGTCCTGGATTGTGAGAGGGATGTCCAACTGCCGGTTTAGGCCTGGACCATGTGGGATTGGGCCTAAACCGGCAGTTGGACATCCCCTGAGGGGTCTCAGATTGGAGAGGGTGTAGGCTGGGCTGAGGGAACCCCCCCAGTTCACAAATTTCATGCACTGGGCCTCTAGTGCATATATACAAGTCCTTTGATTGATCTCTTAAACCCCCTCTCCTCTGCCCTCCCTTGCCTTCCCTCTGAGGTTTGACAGTCCGTCCGGTGTTTCTCTGTTTCTGAACCTATTTTTGTTTATCAGTTTATGTTGTTCATTATATTCCACAAATGAATGAGATAATGTGGTATTTATCTTTCTCTGACTGGCTTATTTCACTTAGCATAATGCTCTCCAGGTCCATCCATGCTGTTGCAAATGATAAAAGTTCCTTCTTTTTTATAGCATCAATAGAGGCCTGATGCATGAAATTTGTGCAAGGGGCTCAGCCCTCACAGCCACAGTGGCTTGCCTCAGCCCTCACAGTCTCAGCTTTATCCAGAATGTTCATTCGGCTGATTGGTCTAATTAGCATATTATACTTTTATTATTATAGACTAGAGGCCCAGTGTACTAATTCGTGCACAGGTGGTGTCCAGCCAGCCCGGCCCCAATCCGGGCAGATTTGGGCTGGCTTGTTGGAAGGAGGAGATGCTGGGAGGTTGATCGACCAGCCCGCCCTGATCAGGGCTCAATCAGGGCCGGGAAAGCTGGGGGGAGGGGCTCCTGGCTATTGGCTGGTGGGCCCCGCCCATGATTGGGGTGGGGGGGCTGATTGGGGACAGGGCTGGCTGTAGGAGGGGATGTGGGCAGTGGACCAGCCAGTCCCACCCACGAATGGGGTTGGGGGCAGATCAGGGACCAGTGGCCTGGGAGAGAGGCCAAGGGTGGGTGGTCTGCCAGCCCTGCCCCTGATTGGAGTGGGGGACCAATCGGGGGTGAAGTTGGCTGGGGGGTGGGGCCGCGGGCCAATTCACGGTGGTCGGGGCCCATCTGGGGTGGGGCCGGCTGCAGGGAGGGGCTGCAGGTTATTGGCTGGCTGGCCCTGCCCCTGATGGGGGGGGGGGCGATCTGGGGTGGGGCTGGGCAGGGGCAGGGACTGCAGGAGGTTGGCTGGCTGGGCCCACCCCCTATTGAGGTGGGGAGCGATCAGGGGTGGGGTGGCTGGGGGAATGGGCTACAGGAGATTGGCCAGCCTCCCCCGCCATTGATGGGGGTGGGAGAATCCATTCAGGGGCGGGGCTATATGGGGAAAGGGGCAGAGGGAGGTTGGCTGCCGGCCCCACCCCCTGGTCAGGCTGGTTTGCTGGCTGCAGTGGGGATCATAGCGACTGATCATTCTGGTCGTTATGGTGTTCTGGTTACTGGCATTTTATATATATAGATAGTTTTCCATTGTTTAGATGTATAACTGTTTTTTAATCCAATCAACTGCTGATGGGCATTTAGGCTGTTTCCAAATCTTAGCTATTGTAAATTGTGCTGCTATAAACATAGGGGTGCATATGTCCTTTCTGATTGGTGTTTCTGATTTCTTGGGATATATTCCTAGAAGTGGGATCCCTGGGTAAAATGGGAGTTCCATTTTTAGTTTTTTGAGGAAACTCCATACTGTTCTCCACAGTGGCTGCACCAGTCTGCACTCCCACCAGCAGTGCACAAGGGTTCCTTTGTCTCCACATCCTCTCCAGCACTTGTCATTTGTTGATTTGTTGATGATGGCCATTCTGACAGGTGTGAGATGGAACCTCATTGTGGTTTTGATTTGTATCTCTGGAATGATTAGTGACTTTGAGCATGTTTTCATGTGTCTCTTGGCCTTCTGTATGTCCTCTTTTGAAAAGTGTCTATTTAGGTCCTTTGCCCATTTTTTGATAGGATTGTTTATCTTCCTTTTGTTAAGTTGTATGAGTTCCCTATAAATGTTGGAGATTAAATCCTTATCGGAGATAACATTGGCAAATATGTTCTCCCATGCAGTGGGCTTTCTTGTAGTTTTGTTGATGGTTTCTTTTGCTATGCAGATGCTTTTTATTTTGATGTAGTCCTATTTGTTTATTTTCTCCTTAGATTCCATTGCATTCCCTAGGAGCTGTATCAGTAAAGATATTGCTATGACATATCTCTGATATTCTGCTGCCTATGGAGTCTTCTAAGATTTTTATGGTTTCCCATCTTACATTCAAATCCTTTATCCATTTTGAATTTATTTTTGTGAATGGTGTAAGTTAGTGGTCTAGTTTCATTTTTTTTTTGCATGTATCTGTCCAATTTCCCAACACCACTTATTGAAGAGACTGTCTTGACTGCATTGTATGCTTTTGTCTCCTTTGTTAAATATTAATTGAGCATAATGGCTTGGGTCAATCTCTCGGTTCTCTGTTCTGTTCCATTGGTCTATATGTCTGTTCTTGTGCCAGTATCAGGTAGTTTTGAGAACAGTAACTTTGTAATATAGCTTGATATCTGGTATTGTGATCCCTCCAACTGTATTCTTCTTTCTCAAACTTGCTATGGCAATTCAGGGTCTTGTTTTATTCCAGATGAATTTTTGGAGAGTTTGTTCTAGGTCTGTGAAATATGTCCTTGGTATTTTAATGGGGATTGCATTGAATCTATTAATTGCTTTGGGTAGTATGGACATTTTAATGGTCTTGATTCTACCAATCCATGAACACGGTATATTCTTCCATTTGTTTATGTCTTCCTCTATCTCTTTTTTCAACGTCCTATAATAATCTGAGTACAGGTATTTTACCTCCTTAGTTAAGTTTATTCCTAGGTATCTTAATTTTTTTGGTGCAGTGGTAAATGGATTTTGTTTTAGTTTCTCTTTCTGTGAGTTCATTATTGGTGTATAAAAAAGTCATAGATTTTTGGGTGTTAATTTTGTATACTGCTACATTGCCAAATTCATTTATTAAGTCTAGTAGTTTTTTGATGGAGTCTTGAGGGTTTTCTATGTACAATATCATGACATCTGCGAATAATGACAGCTTTACTTCTTCTTTTCCAATTTGGATACCTTTTATCTCTTCTTCTTGTCTGATCACTATGGCTAGCACTTCCAGTACTATGTGGAACAGGAGTGGTGAAAGTGGGCATCCCTGTCTTGTTCCTGTTCTTAGTGTAAATGGTTTTAGTTTTTGCCCATTGAGTATGATGTTGGCTGTAGGTTTGTCATATAAGGCTTTTATTATGTTGATGTATGATCCCTCTACTCCCACTTTACTGAGCGTGTTTATTAAGAAAGAGTGTTGGATTTTGTCAAATGCTTTTTCTGCATCAATTGATATGATTATTTGATTTTTGTCTCTCAATTTGTTTATAGTAACCAATATTTTTATTGCTATAACCATTGCTTATTTTTATCTTTTATCAAACTTTATATAAATGGAATTATATTGTATGTTCTCCTTTGTTACTGCCTTATTTTCCTCAGCACAATGTTTTTAAGATTAAGCGTTGCTCTTATGTGTATGTAATTCATTCATTTTTACCCATAAGTAAAATCTTATTGTAAGGCTATCCCACAGTTTAATTTATCCATTCACATGTAAACATACACTTCAGCTGTTTTCAGTTATGAGCCATTATAAAAAAAACTTCCATATATATATACATATATTTCAAAAATGACAGTTATTGTAATTTAATACATACTTAATGAAAGAATAAAGTATGTATAATATGATTTGATTCTTATAAAAATATTTGGAAATAAGTAATAATATTTTCCTTTTTCCTGAAGAAATACAAAGAGATTTTATAAGTTGCCTATAATGAAACACATAGTAATGGTGAAGCTGATCCAGGCTTTACATATTCGGATGGTTCATATGGCATCAATCCATTTAAAACATGTCACTTTTAGTTTTTCTAGTTTCCTTTCATAGTTTTATTAATTACATTTTTGCAAATCATAATACAGAAAGTCTGATATTTCTTTAGAAATTAGGACTCCTCTCAATATGCTTTTAACATTGTAAAGTGCCCAATTTTAATTGTTTTTTCTTCATAGCCTTTTTCCCCTACAACAAAATTAATACAAGCTTAAACTACAATTAATAGCAAGGTAATACAATTTAAAATACAACTCAAATCACTCTTCCTGGTTATATCTAGAGATTGCCATATAAAGGAATTCAGCATAGTGTATTATTTTTAATTTCATTTTTATTTTTATAATAAAGGATGATGTTGACAATATTGAAAGTGGTCTTACCTTGATTTTCACATTTCTACTTGGACCAGTTTCAGTTTCAGGTCTAAGAACTCTACAAAACTGACACCACTAAAATAATTATTGTTCTAGTACTCTCTTTGAGATTCGATAGAAATGAATTTATTACCTAGGTATAATCTATCTATATAAAAGGCTAAGTGACTGACCAACGGACTGGCTGGTATGCGCAACACGTATAAAACTCTTGCTGGCACCAATCGCATGTGTGTGTTTTGATCTGTCATTCAGGAATACCATGTCATAAATTAAAATTGAAAGTAGGTGCAATCATTATGCTACTGAGAAATCTTAATAGTAAATGGGTTTTTGTAATGGTACTAGATTTATTATCAAGAGAAAGCAACCTAACATAATCGAAACAGGATCTGCGGAAGGAGAGGTTGTTCTGATTCCAAGAATTGATTTGTCCCCATCTGACAATGGCCTTCCATTTAAATTAATTCGAAGACAGTTTCCCATGATTTCAGCATTTGTGATGACTATTAATAAATCACAAAGACAAACTCTAGACAGAGTAGGAATATTCCTACCTGAACCTGTTTTCGGACATGGTCAGTTATATGTTGCTTTCTCTCAAGTTCGAAGAGCGTATGACATTAAAGTTAAAGTTGGAAATACTTCATCGGAAGGGAAATTAGTCAAGCACTCTAAAAGTATTTTTACTCTTAATGTGGTATACAGGGAGATATTAGAATAAGTTTAATCAATTTATCAGTCATTGTTTTTATCAATGCTGTCTTCATATCATGTTTTTGTTGTTTTTATATCATGGCTTTGTTGTTGTTATATCATGTTGTCCTAGTTTATTTATTAATCAATTTGTATATTATTTTCATATACATTTTACTAATTTTCTTTCATCTCTGAGACTTCTATTATAGAGAAAGGACGAATAGCGATATTAAAATATTTCTTCTAATTAATGTCCTTTCAATGTGCACAAATCCATGCACCAGGCC
The DNA here is from genome assembly GCF_000147115.1 of Myotis lucifugus. Taxonomy (NCBI): domain Eukaryota; kingdom Metazoa; phylum Chordata; class Mammalia; order Chiroptera; family Vespertilionidae; genus Myotis; species Myotis lucifugus. The sequence continues at coordinate 63,690,498 of NW_005871048.1, read as the reverse complement.
ACTAGTTTATAATAATGTAGAAGGCTGGATTAATAAATTTTGTTTTGTTAAAGTATTCTGGTTATAAGCAGAGTCCTCATTTTTCATTAATTTGTTATTATCTCTGAGGAATTCTCCACCTTATATAATTGGACTAAGAGAGCAGCTATTGCAACATTTTCTGAGAGCTAAAATTGGGGCTGTGGCCAGGGTCCAATACTTCAGGTTGTGTGGGGTATGTATGATGTGATCTATGGACCTGGCTTCTCTCTTAAAAAAAATAATTTATTCATTTTAAATTGAGGGGAGAGAGAGAGAGAGAGAGAGAGAGAGAGAGAGAGAGAGAGAGAGAAGAGAAACACTGATATTAGAGTAAAACATTGATCGGTTTCCTCCTGCATACACCAAGATTGGGATTGAACCCACAACCTAGGTATGTGCCCTGACTTTGGTGTATGGACCAGGCTCCAACTAACTAAGCCATACTGGCCAGAGATCAGCCTCTCTTAATAAATGACTCTATACCTCTCCATCTCTGTAGTCACATTGCCTCCTCCTCGTCATGTGTCTGGTCTTTCCTCTTTTCTTTGTCTCTTTCTATGTCTGTCTCAGTCTCTCTCCCTCTCTTCCTTTTAAAGAAAAAAATTTTCACTCATATGTGGGATATAAAACTGAAAGCAATGAATGAATAAACAAGAAAACAAACAAACAAAAACTCATAGACACAGATGACAGTATGATGGATACCAGAGGGAAGAGGGGTAGGAGGGAATAAAAGGTAAATGCGGTCAAATATATGGTGACAGAAGAAGATTTGACATTGGGTGGTGGACACAAAATGCAATATGCAGATCATGTATCATAGAAATGTACACTTGAAACCTATACAATCTTATTAACCCAGTAAATTTAATAAAACATAAGAAAAAAAACTTTTACTTGTGGTAAAAGTATGTACCATTGTAACCAGTTTTCAATTGTAATTATGCTATTATTGTTGTGTAACTGATTTCATTTACTATCTTTTATCATAGCCCCAAATTGGCCTTTTAAATGCATTTTATTCTGTACATATTATTTTTACCAGATTTTGTCATATTGTTACATAACACATAACATCAAATAAAAATAAATTATATTTACAGAAATTTATTTTTAAACATATGCAAAATTCACAAACTATTGTTTGTGGCCAATATTTATTAATGTTGCATTGACCTGTGAAAGGGATTATCTGAGATACAAATAAAATCTGAACCTTGTACTTCATTAGTAGCTCTTTATCTGAGATTTTTGAAATGCTTTAAAATGCACAAGTATAATTTTCATAATGTGAATTGTGGTCTTTATATCTGAAATATTAAATTTAAAATGACTGAATATTATATTAATATTTTCCTTTATATAGAGATATATACAGATATATCATATGTATACATAGATATATGCATATACAATATATATATATATATATATATATATATATATATATATATATATATGTATATATCAAACACCTGTTCTGAAATCAGCTGCCTTCCTTGGCCCATCATCCATCAACCTACTTTAGCTTTACCTTGTAGGCATGAGAGGGCTCGTGCCACATCGTGGTCTTATAAATACATGAACCACCTTGCACTAGAAATAGGCTCATCTGCTGTCACCTTCATGACAGGTCAGACAGGTGCAAGTATTTCCTTTGAATTATGATCTTGTAAAAATGAGCCTTAATAATTAAAAAGCTGGTCACTGTGACATGCAATTCTAGAAGTCTCTAACACTTTCTGAGACAGCGTAATTTGTAAATAAGGCATTTATTATTGCAGACAGCTTCAGGGTACACATTCATTTTCCCTTGACAAGTAATATATGGGAGAAACGGCTTAATTCATTAGCATTGTTCCCAAAATGTTGTTACGTTTAAAAGTAAGATAAATGTAAACACATCATAAAGATAGGATGGTTTAGTTACTTCAATTAGTTCCTTATTTAGAAAGTGATTTCAGATAGAAAAAGTCTGCAGATTTATAATTTGCTTTCTATAACCAAATAATTTAAATAGTTTGTATGAATTAAAAAGGAAGGTATGTTGATTAGCTATAATTTGGATTAAAGTACATGTATACATTTGTAGGCTCTGTTGCAATTAATCACTTATTCTAACAGAAAAAACAAATCTAAATATTGTAATAAAGTAAATATTTTCTAGAGATGTATTGCTGTTTCCACATTGCTTGACATTACAAAAACCCCTGGATGACTTGTGTAGTTGAAAGACACATTGAAATATTTCATTTTCAATTCAGTTTTCAAAAATTCAATATGTATTTTCTAACTGATTTAGAAAACCAAATTTTGAGAAGAAACTTTAAATTATTCATAAATATTGAAATACACTATATAGTTATAATTATATCTTTCTGTAGAAGTTTATTTGATCAACAATTCAAGAGAGAAGAGATAAACTCAAAATTATAATATATATACTATGTTAGAAGTCAATCAGTGATATTGTGAAATGGAAAAGGAAAATAAGAAGGTCTCTAGGTGGGGAGTAGGATTTCAAATTTAGTTATTCTGAACTGCATTGTTCTCTCTCTCTCATTTCCTCTCTTAAAATCAATAAATATATCCTTGGGTGAGAATTTTAAAAAGAAGAATTCTAAATGGATTCATTCATTTCAAGGGCAATAACTTATCTGAAGCCTCCACTCCCCGGTAATGAGCGATTTGTTTATATTGAGAATCTGTTATATTTAAATTGTAGTAGTCAGCATTTTTCTCTTTTGATGGCTATAGTACGGATTATGGAAAAGAATTTTAATGACTCTTTTAGATATTTTAATTCTTTTGTTCCCTATTTTGGAAACACATTTGAATACTTCGAATTTATTATCCATAATTTACCAATGTCAAGCTTGTATTTGATTAATATTCTTTTCTAAAATAAATATTTCCTGCTATTTATCATCATCTTCTGATTTTTAGTAGCTCTAAAAGTAGCAATGTAGCATCACTATCATTACAAAAACCAGTAATAATGACAAACTTTTAGTCCAGCATACATACATCAATGTTATCTATCTGTATGTATGTGCATGATGTGTCTATATATCTTCATAAACACAAATGTATATAAGTATTGTTTGCATACATAACTATATACATGTATGCAGGTGTGTATATCTATATACTGACATATATAAATACATAGATATAAATGTTTCATATTTATAAATATATCATTTATTTATATTGGATCACCTTGTTTGCCCCTTAAGAGGCATTTGACAAAAATCCAGAGATATTTTTTATTATCAAGACTGAGAGGGTCCATCTAGCATGTAGTGAGTAGAGTCGGGAATGTTGTTAAACATTCCCAGTGCACAGGAAGTCCTCCAATGGCAAGGAAGCATGAGGGAGTTAGAGCAGAGATGAGAGTAGGGGGAATGTCAATAGAGCCAAGGTTGAAAACTCTGCTCTAGGATGATCTTGAGCAGCCCCAAATCCTGGGGAAGCAATATTGTAAATGTACATAAAAACGATAATGAAAGGTAGATGCTAGACAAAAACTGCTGTTCATGTGTTTATTTGAAATTACTATTTTCCTCAATTTAAACATGGTTTCTTGAATCTATTTCCTCCCCCTATATACATTCTATATATTATGACACTGTCATGCTTTGTTCTCTTACAATTCTTTTTAGGATTAAAATCCAATTTCCGCCATGCTCCCAGGCATGCACATGTTACTCTGTATGGCAATAAACCACTTCTCCTGTCAAAATTTAAAAATTTCAAATTAATGCACATAATTATGGTGGTATATTGAATTACTACTTGTCATTCTCTATGCCTTCCATGAATTGGAATTAAATATGCACACCCTTTTCTTGTGAATTATACTTCTTTCCACTATGGTGTATTGTGTAGTTCTGTTCCACTGATCAAGACATTGTTCATGAGGCTTGCTTGGTCAATAGACTGTGGGAAAAAAGTGACAATGTGATAGCTCCCCAGGCAAACTTTCAAGAGGCTTCATGGGTTTTCACTTGCCTACCTGTGCCCATGCCATTCGCTGCTAGAAGAACATAATATTATAATTAATTGCTAGCCCAATGAGAGTGAAAGATATGTAGGGCAGACATGAACTCAGAGCCTAGAACCAAAAGCTAGCCTAACCAAGCCAAGGATCCACAGCACATGCCTGAAGATTAAATAATACTTATTTTTAGACACTGAACATTAAAGTAGTTTGTTTCACAATATGGTTGAACAATAATACAGTTATTAGAAGTGGAATATTTCTTTCTTATGAAAACTTAAAATATGCAATATTAGCTTTGGAAATATATGGCATGTTGCAAAGAAAACTCATATAGGAGAGTGTAAAACAGTAGCTTGTGTTCATTAGCAGTAATTGAGTATGAGAATGTCACTTCCAGAAACTTGGAAGACCAAGAAAAGTCCCTAAAAATTATTTCAACAAGCCAACCACATCCTTGTAGAAACCAGGAATACCTCATCTTCTTTTTACTACAAAGCTGCCTCCCATAACTCCTTCATGTTCTCTGTATTCCCGAGGGAAACAGCATGTGGACCTAGGCCAGTGATGGCGAACCTTTTGAGCTCGGCGTGTCAGCATTTTGAAAAACCCTAACTTAACTCTGGTGCCATGTCACATATAGAAATTTTTTGATATTTGCAACCATAGTAAAATGAAGACTTATATTTTTGATATTTATTTTATATATTTAAATGCCATTTAACAAAGAAAAATCAACCAAAAAAATGAGTTCGTGTGTCACCTGACACGTGTGTCATAGGTTCGCCATCACTGACCTAGGCTGTGGGTGTATGTGACTGATCAACTGCTGCCATGCTCATCCATCCACTGTAGAATGTCAGGTGTTAGGAAATCTTATACAACTTAGGGTGAGGAATCCCTCCCTCACCAATGAGATGAATAGGAGGCAATCAGAACAGTGACACATATGGCAGAAGCTGTGAAAGATGATGAGGTGGATGCTTCTGCAATCATTTGCATCTCCCCACCGCTCCTAGAATCATGCTTTCTGTGAGTTAAAGCTGAGAATTTCCTTTCTGAAATGCTTTTTTCTCAGTCCTGCAGCTCCTATTCTAGCTTAAGTTAATGACCATCTCTTTCCTTTCTTCGTGAAGGCGAAAAGCATCATGAGCTTTATCTGCTAGAATTCAGTTAGCATTCCTGGCTTTTTTGGTCTTACTCCCATTATCCCCAAGTTCTTGGCTAAATCCTGCAGAATAATTATGGCATCCTAATATTACAGGCTGTGAAACTTCTTTTCCTCCTCCTCCTGACAAGTCTTCTGCGCTACTTTCAGAGGTATTTGTTTCAACATTTCCTCAGGGCCCAGAAATCAAACTTCAATTCCTGAAGTTTGCCTTATAATAAATCAAGCATATACTGACCTGATAGAAATTTCAACCAGAACTGTTCATTTTGAGTGTGAATTCCATTGTGATGGTATCTTCTCTTGAGTACTGTGCCTGACCTACTTCTGCTTTCACTCAGTATGTGTGTGTTGAACAATGTCTCTGTTGTATCTGCAGAAACCAGTTCAAATAGTGGACACTGAATGTCTGTTATGCATATAAGTAGTGTGTAGAGGTGATCAGAATTCAGGCAAATTTGTCATTTAAAAGCAGAGAATAGTAAAATATTTGGTCTGTACCCAAAGATTAAACAAATGTCAGAAATTTAAGAAAGTTTGGTAATAGGTATGATATCATATTACCATACTAGGTTGAATGTTAATTCAAGAATTTAGAAGTTCAAAGCATATGAATATAGGTAAGAAAAATAAAGCAAGGAATGCATATCATTTTTTGACACATATCTGTCTCACATCACACACACACACACACACACACACACACACACACACACACACTATTCGGAAGCTTGTTATTAGGTTCCAGCTTACAGAAGAGCAAATTGAACACCTATGACTGATAATATGTTCCATCTATTTATTCTAGAGGTATGTCAATAACTCTGACAGATGCTAAATGCTAGAGGGCTATTTATGCAGCATAAGGGAAGAAAGAAACATGTGGATGCCCAAGCAGATGAACTAAATTAACTGTGATGAATATTATTGTAAGAGAATCACAGCCAAAATAAATTCACGTGAAAGTCAAAGAAATAGATTTTTAATTGTCTGGCATTCAAAATATTTAATGCAAATTTTCAAGTTTAATTTTTTGGGGGAAGAAAAAATAGGTACTAGAAAGTTGACTAAATTTTGCCATAGTAGTCAAGAAAGTTAAGGAAGATGTATGTGGTGGTCAAAATGGCCACAAATTCTTTGACATGATCCCCATTTAGAAACTGTCCCCTTCCTCTGTCTTTGACCCTGTGACAGCTTTGACAAATAGAATAAACAGAATCAGCAGCTCTGCCTTGGGCTCTTGCAGCTGAGCCCTCATTTATGAAACTCAGCTGCTGTGCTGCAGGGCAATGTAGAGAAAACTGAGACTACATGGGCATTAAGAGGGACACCGAGGACCAAATTTCCAGCTATCCCTGCCAAAATGCCAGGCATGTGAGTATAGCCACCTTTGACTTTTCAGCAAAATTCAGGTGCCAGAGCAATACTGTTGGGTGACCCCACCAACACCACACAGAGCTGAAGAATCACCCAGCCATGCCCTCATGGAACCATGAGCTATAAGAAAATGATCATATGTTAAGCTAGTAACTTTTAAGTTAGTTTGTTTGAAAGCTGCATATAACAAATAGACAAAGCAAAGCATGAAAGAACCAGGATTAAATAAAATGTGGGAATCAAAAAATGCCATAACGAGTGATGCATATATATTGAGAATAAGTGTATACTTATGTAATTAAAAATTCAGGTCCATTATTTAAATTTTTTTTTTACTTAAAACCCCTAAATATACCATCTGATGTTACAGAATATAGTATTATGTTTTTACAGTGGTTTAATCATTGTGTAGTGAAAATAAGAATGGATCACTCGATTTAACAATTAATGATGTGCTTTCTCTGATCCAGAATGGATAAGAAAAAAAGAATAAGATGTGGACTCTATAATGGAGCTTATACTCTTATTCTTCTATTTTAGTAGGGTTTGTTGTTTGTTTGTTTGTTTATGTGGGTGATTGAAGTGTGTCTGTCTGCACTTCAATGTATCTGCACTTCACTGAGTCAGGTGATTGGTCTCAGGTTACACAGTAAGGAATAGGAATAGTGCTAAATCCACCTCACAGCTTCTGACTCAGAGGCCACTGCTGTGAATAATCCTATTGCTTAGTGAGATTTGCCTCAGGAACTGGTGCATTACTAAGCGCATAACTGGTTGTGTAAATGGTAGAGACCTTTGTTAGGTGAGAGGAAGAACTGGAGAAATTGAAGAAAGGAAGCTTTCAGTGTACATGAGAATGAAACAATTTGTTAATTCCCAGCATTACTAGCAATGGTGAAGGGGCAGGAACAGTCTGAATTAGACTTTCAGCTCATGAGAAAGAGGTCTGGGCATGGTGATTGACAGTCAAAAAGAAGGCAGATGCTTGTTCTCCTGATTTCTGCTGGTGGCAGTGGGAAATTTCTGTTATGAGCTATGCTGACATGATCCAGGATAGCTAACTTCTCAGAATGTGTCCTTGCCTCAGACCTCTTCATAATCAGAAGCTGCTGCCAGGCGCTTTAGTGGTTGCTATAATCACACAACTGGGGATCTAAGATGATCATAGAGCATGAAATCTAAGAGAAAAAATTGACACATTGGCATCATTATTTGAAAATCCAAATTATTCCAAAAATAATTATTATAGAGGTTCTTACATTTATTTTACCACATAATTGGTTTGTTTTTAGTTATATTCATAATAAAATAATGATCTTAAGTAACCAATATAATAATCAGAAATATTGTTCTATAGTTTTTTATATTCATATATAACCAGACCATGTAAGAATATACAGTAATGTTCATGCTGATATCTGCTATTTTAAACATTTTAAAGCTATTATTGCTTTACCCCTCAGAAGATTGCATTGACTAAGTCAAATATACTTCCTAAGAAGTAGGCATATTTATATGGCCTAAAGTATGGTAATAACTGACCCAATATGTTTTCTCTTTACTTACATTCATAACATATATTCAACTAGTATTTTGTTTATTTGTTTGTTTTGGTCTTCTTCAATAAATAGCAAATATCTTGATTTACTGAGTATGGCAATATGAATGAAATTTAAAAATCCATTTAGGAGCCTGAAATCATATATTAATGTTACTTTCAGAGCTATTTACAACCAAAATCTTATTAACTCAAACTAGGCCACACGTTTTTGATGTGACTTTGCAGTTCTTAGATTTTAGCTTCTCAACCCCATCAATAGTAGTGATGATTGCTTAATTATTGTTTGCAATTCTTTTTCAAAGATATATCAGTTCATCAAGTAGTACTCTTATCAAGTAGGGACAGGGTTCTTAATTTTATATTATTATTTTGTTCAGTATTCATCGAGCATTTGCTTTGCACCTCTCTTTTATAAGTACTAGGGATACAAAAATAAATCATGTAGAGTATACCTTATTGAGTATGTGGTAGAGGAAGTCAGATACTACACAGTGCAATATAATATTATTCTGATATAAACATCTGCAAAACAAGCTCAAAGGAGGGAGTGGTCAATTGTTGCCAAGAAATGGAGAAAGTATCAAGAGAGTTAGAGAAATGATGGTCCAAGAAATAAGTTTAAATGATGAGTAATGTGTATCTCTTAAAAGGGGATGGAGTGATAAGAAAAGAGCACAAATACCCTTGCTCATAGAAGCAGCAGGAGAGCCAAATTATAAAGATGATGAAGACCTGATCAATTAAGACCATCACATAATTTTCCACAATAAGTGAGATATAACACTTAAATGTGCAAACTTGTTAGGTGATGGAAAAACTAGAAACAGCACTCAATACATTTCGACTTCAAAGTGGAAAAAATAGGACATACTGAAGGGCTTTCAAGAGAGAAATTACATGAAAATGCATGTCTTTTAGGAAGATTGAGGGTGAAGGCGTTAGGGTTAGTTAGGACATTATATACTACAGAACAGGCTTTTTCCTTCTGTGAGCTAAGGTATTACTTTTAGTGGCCTTGTCATTGATATAAGCAAAGTGAAACCTCACATCTTGTACCAACAAACATAATTATTAAAAAATTTATTAGGGAATTTCAAAGGCAATTAAATATATTAAGAATAATGCAATTTTGAAAAGCATTTCCATCAGTATCATTCCTGTCACACATTCTAGATAAAAAAAACCTCTTGATTCATTATTCTCTCCATATTTAGCATTCAATATAATTTCTGCAATTAATTCAATTAAATTTAATATTATTGGATGAGTAGCCTAGCTCTCCTGTTGCCCATGAGAAATTATAACTACCACTAAGAATTTAAATTGTGGCAGTTTAATTATATTAACTAGAATCCCAAGAGAAGACGTACACTATATAAGCTTTGGTATTATATATTTTTTAAATATCATATTTATTATATCAATGCAGATATCTATTAATTCCAACCTTGGTAAATGACCACATATAAGCTTCACACTAATATTTAATACTATTTGTATTAAATGATAATATTTTATTATTTAATGCAATTCATACTTTTGGGCAATGAGACATCATTTGAATTATTGTTAAGTAATGTGATCTTTCTTAATATGTGTATATATTAATGAAGTTTTAGTTTATTGCTGAGAACTTCACATATTGTACTGGAAACTTATAAACTTATAGCTTAAAAGAGAAGATGAGTACAAATTTGAATTGGAATCTGCCTGACATTTATTTGTGGAAATATGATATCTTCTTTGACATTAATTATCACTGCAGTAATCTAAGATTAAACAGTTATAACATTAACTATCAAACATTATGTTTATTAGTCATTCTATATCTCTGTGCTTTATGAAGCTTTAACTTATTTATGAACCAAAATTTGTAACTTTTAAATATTTCTGTGATTTTCAAAAAGTTCATATTCTTATTTAGAAAGCACTGAAAGCTGTCTCTATTATGAACGTATTTCCCTTTTATATATTATTTAATTAAAAATTATCACCAGGCCATAGCCAGTTTGACTCAGTGGATAGAATGTCAGTCTGTGAACCAAAGGGTCCTGGGTTCCATTCCAGTCAAGGGCACATACTGGGCCCTGGTCGGGGCTTGTGCAGACCAGTACATATACATTTTAAAGAATTAAATAATTTTACTGCACCATAGTATTGCATCGTGTAGATGTACCACAGTTTTTTAATCCACTCATCTGCTAATGGGCACTTAGGCTGTTTCCAAATCTTAGCTATTATAAATTGTGCTGCTATGAACATAGGGGTGCATATATCCTTTCTGATTGGTGTTTCCAGTTTCTTGAGTTTTTTTCTAGAAGTGGGATCACTGGGTCAAATGGGAGTTTCATTTTTAGTTTTTTGAGGAAACTCCATACTGTTCTCCACAGTGGCTGCGCCAGTCTGCATTCCCACCAGCAGTGCATGAGGGTTCCTTTTTCTCTGCATCCTCGCCAGCATTTGTCATTTGTTGATGATAGCCATTCTGACAGGTGTGAGATGGTACCGCATTGTTGTTTTTAGAGAGCATTTTGCTAAGCGAAATAAGCCAATCAGAGGAAAATAAATATCACATGATCTCACTCATTTGTGGAATATAATGAACAACGTAACTGATGAACAAAAACAGATCCAGAGACAGAGAAGCATCTATCAGACCATCAAATTTCAGGAGGAAGGTAGGGGAGGGCAGGGTAAGGAGGAGAGATCAACCAAAGGACTTGTATGCATGCATATAAGCCTAACCAATGGACACAGACACCAGGGGGGTGAGGGCATTAGTGGGGTGGGGGTAGGGGTGCAATGGGAGGATAAGGACACATTATAATACCTTAATTATAAAGAAAAAATAAATAAATAAAATAAAATAATTACTTTTAGAAATGTCTTCTGTCCTCCCCTTCATAATTTCTCTCTCAAAAGGAAATTAACTTCAGCTCTTTTGCCTTACTATATTAGTATTTTCTCCCATTAGCCTCAATTACATTCTTGTATTTTTTTTGTATTAGATGTATTGACTTCATACTCAGGAGATATCAACTCAGTGTCCTTTTCTCTTCATGTCACAACTGAAGTCAGACACACTTGCCATACCATCACCCATCAAATATATTTGTATCATATATGTATTTAAAAAGAAGTTAAGGGTACTAGTAAACCTGTTATAATTCCAACATTCCCCTTCATAATTACATATATATATATATTTTTTATTGAGTTAAGAGAGGAAGGGAGAGGGAGAGAGAGATAGAAACATCATTGATGAGAGAGAATCATTGATTGGCTGCCTGCTGCACACCCCACACTAGGGATCTAGCCTGCAACCGGGGCATATGCCCTGACCAGGAATCGAACTGTGACCTCCTGGTTCATAGGTCTATGCCCAACCAGTGAGCCACAATAATTTGCTTTAATAAAGCAAATACAAGTTAGAACTTTTGGTTGCTTTAATAATCCAACTCTTTATTTAGCACTTATTCATGGATCTCACTAGTTAAAATTTAAATCAACAAGTATGTAATGATACTCAATTCAGTCAAATTATCAACAGATCATTTTCTGCGGGAAAATTAAAAACCTACATGTTTATTTGAAACAATTTAAACAGTAGATATTTTGAGCATTTTCAATATGTCTGATTGAGATGATTTGTGATGGTTTTAAATTATTTAGTATTAATGTCAACGTGTAGGTTGGCAATAGCAACTAACCAGTATTCCTTTTAGATACATTATTTTGGAATGTGTTTACTTTCTCAGTTACACTGCATAATGTTAAATATTATTTTGAAAGGCAAATATAAATATTCAAAGCTCTTCTGAACACCATCATATAAGTGATATATGTCAGCATCTTTCAGGTTTGCCATTTCATAATTTGAAGAAAAGATAAGGTAGCCATAATGAGCCAAGAGACAAGCAACACTCAATAGTACCTTCTGATATAAAATTGCCACTCATTTGTTATTAATGGTATAGTAAGCAAGAAATATTCATGAAGATTTAAACAGAAAAACATAGTTGTTTCAGGTAAAGTACTCAACAATAAACATAATTAGAGCCAAGTGGAACATAAAGAATATTAATCAAGGGCAACTTGGGGAAAAGCCAAAATGAAGTTAAGTTCATGAAGCAGAAGTTGAAAGTTTGCAGTGATAAGAAGTCAATACTGCCTGCAGGTCATATTGGTAAAAAATAAAATCTCTATCTAGGATTCTATATAATGGTGATGGATAGTGTTAATACAATGAGGGCATTGGGAAATCAGGTAAAATTAGTTCCACTGGAACATAACCCTTCATAACATTCAAAGAATCACTGTCTCTAACTCAATGCCTTTAAGGTACCTAACTTCCATGAATGTATTTTAGTAACTATGAGAAAAATGACTAGGTAAAATCCATAGACTAGAAAATTGATAGACCAGTTGCTAAGCCAGGCTTCTAAATGAGGCTAATTGGATCATTTGTGCCAATTGTTTTTCTTTGACAAATAGCTATGTTGCTTTGAATTCCTATATCATATCTCTAAAACCTTTTGTGGGTGGACACATGTTTAATCCCACTTCTTTCTATTTATTGATTTGTTGTTTTAACTTAATCAGTTTCTTCACTATCATTGTAAATTTTGTAGGTACCACTAGATTGAGCTCCAATCCCAGTATGGTCAAGGCTAACTCTAATGGACCATCTTCTCTGACAGTTAGCCATTAAGAAGTTTTGTGTTGTCTACTAGTCCTCTGTACATATTTCTCATCTTCTAATTCTTTGGTACTTGTTTCGTTTCCCCAAACAATGTGTGTGTT